>NC_135335.1:1835000-2007043 GCF_023851605.1 Tamandua tetradactyla
TTGGTGGGGGGTGAAGTGCATGGGTCAGGAATTGAACCAGGGTCCCCAGCATGGCAGGTGAGCATTCTACCACTGAACTACCCTCGCACCCCTGCCAGGTCCAGAATCTTATCACACATTTCAAAAAAGAACAAACGTCAATCCTGTTCAAACTCTTCCAGAAAAACTGAGGAGGAAGGAATGCTACTCACCTCATTTTATGAGGCTAAAATCACTCTAAGACCAAAACTGGATAAAGACTCTACAAGAAAACAAAACTACAGACCAATCTCCCTCATGAGCAGAGATGCAAAAATTCTCAACAAAATACCAGCAAATCGACTCCAATGACACATTAAAAGAATTATACATCATGACCAAATGGGGTATATTATACCAGGAATGCAAGGGCGGTTCAACACAAGAAAATCAGTCAACGTAATATGGCGCATTAACAAATAAAAAGGGAAAAATCACCTGATCATATCAACTGATGCTGAAAAAGCATTTGACAAAATTCAGCAATCTTTCCTGATAAGAACACTTCAAAAGGAGGGAATCAAGGGAAACTTCTTCAATATCATAAAGGGATGTTTTGTGAAGAAATGTGGGTGAGGCCTCAGTTTGAACTGGGTCGTATCCATGAGTAACACACTTCTCTCCAATTTAAGCAAATAAGTATTTACTGATTAATAGAATAATGAAACAGAGAGAATAAAGTAAGTTACATCACCAGTCAGGAATTCACCAACACCCAAAGAAGAATGCTGAGGAATCCTGGAGACAGGATTTTCGGGGTCCGACTGGGAAAGTCCCGAGTGGAGCGTCCTCTCCTTGGATGGGATTCCACAGTCCAGCTGTCAGTGGGTAGATTATGTATTGCTTTTTTACACAATAGTGGCCAAATTCCAGCTAACTTATGTGAGCTGGCTCAAGTGTTTTTCATGAGACTGGCTAGGTCCCAGGAGGAAGTCTCTTGAGCGTGGACAACTTAAAAAGAAGTACATTTCCTTCTGGGAGGGTAGCCAGCACCCACCTCCAGCTGGTTTGCACATATTTATGGTTAGCACATTTGGTCACAGAACTATGAGCATGTCCTTCAGCCTTGAGCCATCAGTGAATACCACCTTATGATCAGACACCAGGTGTGACAATGGTCAACATCAGCCGAGCAGGGCGAACGCCACAAACTCAGTTTCCCTCTTTTACATTTCAAAGGCATATATGAAAAATCCATAGCCAAAAATCACACTTAATAGTGAGAGACTGGAAGCTTTCTCCCTAACACTGGAAATGAGAACAGGATGCCCTCTTTCATCACTATTATTCAGTTTTGTACTGAAAGTCCTGGCTAGAGCGATTAAACAGGAGAAAGAAATAAAAGGCATCCAAATAGGAAAGGAAGAAGTAAAACCTTCATTATTCGCAGATGACATGATCCAATACTTAGCAAACCCTTAGAAAACAATGCAAAGCTACATGAGCGAATAAACAAATCCAGCAAAGTGTCAGGATACAAGCTTAATGTATCTGTACGTTAATGTTTCTATATACAAGTAATAACCTATCTGAGGTGACAATTAAGGAAAAAATTCCATTCAAAATAGCGACCAAATGAATCAAGTTTCTAGGAATAAGCTTAACCAGGGATGTCAAGGACTTGTACACAGAAAACTACAAAACCTTGCTTAAAGAAATTTTAAAATGACCTAAACAGATAGAAAGACATTCCATGCTCATGGATAGGAAGGTTGAATGTTGTTAAGATGTCAGTTCTATGCAAACTGATCTACAGAGTCAATGCAATACCAATCAAAGTCACAACAACCTACTCTGAAGACTTGGAAAAGCTAGTTATCAAATTTATTTGGGAGGGAAAGAGACCCCGAATAAGCTAAAGATATCTTTAAAAAGCAAAGCAAAATGGGAGGACTAACACTTCCTGACTTTTAAGCTTACTGTAAAGCCACATTGGTCAAGACAGCATGGTACTGGCAGAAAGAGAGAAGTATTAATCAATGAATTGAATTGAGAGTGCAGAAATAGACCACCAAATCTATGGAAAATTGATCTTCAGTAATGCCCCCAAATCCACTGAACTGGGACAGAATAGTCTTTTCAATAAATGGGCATGGGAGAACTGGATATCGATAGGCAAAATAATGAAAGAGGACCCCTACCTCACACCCTATACAACAATTAATTCAAAATAAACTGAAGACTTAAAGTTAAGAGCCACTTCCATAAAACTTCTAGAAGAAAATATAGGGAAATATTTTTAAGATCTAGTGATAGGAGGTAGCTTCTTAAATTTTACATCTAAAGCACAAGCAGCGAATGGGATAGCCCTCAAAATCAAAAGCTTCTGTGCCTCAAAGGACTTTGTCAAAAAGGTGAAGAGGCAGCCAACTCGAAGGGAGAGAATATTTGGAAAACACATATTGGATAAAGGCTTGATATCTGGTATACAGAAAGAAATTACACAGCTCAACAATAAAACAACAAACAACCCAATTATAAAATGGGCAGAGGATATGAATAGACACTTTTCCAAAGAGCAAATATAAATGCCTAAAAAGTAAATGAAGAGATGCTCATTTTCATTAGCTATAAGGAAAATACAAATCAAGACAACAATGAGATTTCACGTCACATCTATAAGAATGGCTGTTATTAAACAAACAGAAAACTACAGATGTCGAAGATTGTGGTAGTTAGATTCAGGTATCAACTTGGCCAGGTGAAGGCACCTAGTTCTGTTGCTGTGGACATGAGCCAATGGCATGTGAACCTCAACTGTTGCTGATAACATCTGCAGTCAGCTAAGAGGTATGCCTGCTGTAATGAATGACGTTTGACTTAATTGGCTGGTGCTTAAATGAGAGAGTGCAACGTAGCACTGCTAAGCAGCTCAGCATGCCTCATCTCAGCACTTGCATTTCAGCCCAGGCCTTTGGAGATGCAGAAAGGAATCACCCCGGGGAAAGTTGTTGGAACCCAGGGGCCTGGAGAGAAGTCCGGCAGAGATCACCCTGTGCCTTCTCACGTAAGAAAGAAACTCAGTGGAAAGTTAGCTGCCTTTCCTCTGAAGAACTACACATTGACTAAATAGATCCCCTTTTATTGAAAGCCAGTCCGTCTCTGGTGTGTTGCATTTTGGCAGCTAGCAAACTAAAACAGAGATGATGTGCAGAAATTGGAACACATATTCATTTCTGGTGGAAATGTGTAATGGTACAGATGCTATGGAAGACAGTTTGGTGATTTTTCAGAACACTGATTATTGAGTTGCCTTATGACCTGGCAATGCCAATAACCAGAAGGGCTGAAAGTAGTGACGTGAATAGACATTTGTACACAATGTTCATAGCTGCACTTTTCATAGTTGGCAAAAGAGGGAAACAATCCAAATGCCTACCAACAGACGAGTGGCTCCACAACAGGTGTTAAATACATACAGTGGAATATTACGCAGCAGTAAGATGAAATGAGGTTCCAAACCATGTGACAACATGGGTGAAAGTTGAGGACATATGCTGAGTAAAATAATTCCGACACAAAAGGACAGATACTGTATGATTTTGATATTATGACTCTGATAAAGTAATCTCAGGGGTTACACTGCAAAATACAGCAGACACAGGTACATAGAAGCTAGAGACAAAGGAAAGGTTACTCTGAGGTTGAACTTAAAGGCAAGGGAATGGACAGACGTGATGGTAACTAATTAGTGGGTTTATAAGTAACATTGCCATATTGAAGGTGAATATGATTGAAAGTGGATTCTAGTGCCATGAATCCCACTGATTAAATCTATAATCCTGAATAAGTTTTCCCAAGAACTATTTCAAAGGTTTGCAAAGTCAATAGTAGAGGGGTTTGGGGGAAAACTAAAAATGTATGTTATGGCCAATAGTTAACAAGAAGACATCACAGTACCACAGTGCTGCCAGGGGCAACTAACTGTGGGGTGCAGGGACAAGTGATAAGGGGTAGTTTTGATTTGATGGTGACAATATGTTTTTCGGTTCTTTGTTGTTATGAGCCAATGAAAACTGTCTAAAATTCAGAGTGCTGCTGATTGCACAACCAAGCGAGGATACTGTACAATATGGTTTGCTTATTTTGGACATTATCCATGATGCCCAATAAATGGAGGGAGCCAAAGGGTACAATGACTGAGAAGCAGAACAGCAAACCGAGATACATTTAGATGATGGAATATGGCGCAGCTACAAAAAAGGACGTTGAGAGGCACATGACGAAGTGAACGATCCTCAGGGACATCGTGGTGTGCAAAATCAGTCAGAAACAAAAGAACAAATATGCTGAGGGCTCTCTCAGAAAATACTTATAAGAAAATGGGAGCTGAGATTGCAAGCTCTCAGAGCAGCCACCCTTAGTCTGAAGTTGGAAGTGTATTTCTAGATTCTGACACACTGAGCTCTGTGTGTATCAACTGGTATTTCCCTGGAGCTTTGACTAACTCTGACACCTAAGACCCAGATATGGAGTGCTGCAGCCCTGAAAATTAGCATAGCTATATGTATTAACAGTTAAAGTAACAGAAAAAGAGATCAGGTCTCAATTAGAGATTAAAACGAAGCCAATCTGGCTGGGTCTAAGGGTAAATTAGAATAGAGGGTAAAAGACGACAGTGTAGATACTCTAGGCCTTCACCTCCTGTACGAGACCACACGTAGAAAGGTTTGTTATGTACAGAACCTAAATCTTCTGTAACATAGAATCTAAATCAACCTGTCTGGATAATTCATCTAAACAACCCAAAACCCTGGAGTCCAGAATAGGGAATGAAGCCTTGTGTTTCTGTATGGCTTAATGTAATACCAGGACCATCTCAGACTATTTTGGGTTGATAATTACTATTCTAGTTTGCTAGCTGCTGGAATGCAATATACCAGAAACGGAATGGCTTTTAACAAGGGGAATTTAATAAGTTGCAAATTTACAGTTCTAAGGCCTAGAAAATGTCCCAATTAAAACAAGTCTAAAGAAATGTCCAATCAAAGGCATCCAGGGAAAGATACCTTGGTTCAAGAAGGCCGATGAAGTTCAGGGTTTCTCTCTCAAGTGAGAAGGCACGTGGCGAACACAGTCAGGGCTTCTCTCTCAGCTGGAAGGACACATGGCGAACACGGCATCATCTGCTAGATTTCTCTCCTGGCTTCCTGTTTCATGAAGCTCCCCGGGAGGCACTTCCCTTCTTCATCTCCAAAGGTCGCTGGCTGGTGGACTCTCTGCTTCGTGGTGCTGCAGCATTCTCCGCTCTCTCTGAGTCTCTCTGAATCTCTAAAATGTTTCCTCTTTTATAGGACTTCAGAAACTAATCAAGACCCACTCAGATGGGTGGAGACATGTCATCCCCTAATCCAGTTTAACAACCGTTCTTAACTAAATCTCATCAACCAGGGAGATGATCCCATCACAGTCCCAAATACACAGCATTGAATAGAGACTATTCTACCTTTAAGAAATGGGATCCATATTAAAACATGGCTTTTCTTAGGGGGCATATTTCCTTTCAAACCAGCACAATTACAAAGTATTGGTAGAGTCCCTTGACGGTTCAAAGGGGGAAAAATATGGAACTGTTAAACTTTCCCATCTGGGAAATCCCAAACTGCTCAGCTGTTGGGGACTCCCAGGAAAATAGGCTAAGCCCTTGGTTTGGAGGCTTGCCCTTATTTCTGTAGGAGAGAAGGTACTACTTATAATAAGGCCTAAGAGTCACTTCTGGAGGACCTGTTTTGTTGCTCAGATGTGGGCTCCCTCTCTCTAAGCCGCACTCTGCAAGTGAAACCATTGCCCTGCCCCCTACGTGGGACATGACATTCGGGGCGAAAGTCTCCCTGACAATGTGGGCGTGACCCCTAGGGATGAGCCTGGCCCTCATGCTGTGGGGTCCACAACGCCTTCCTGACCAAAAGGGGGAAAAGAAGTGTAATAAAAGAAGGCATCAGTGACTAACAGAGCTCAAATGGAGTCCAGAGGCTATTGTGGAGCCTGCCCTTATACAAGCTTCAGTTAGACGGTGCTGATTGCTGTGGTCTGCTAAACCCACAACCAATGTCACTCCTGTTGCGTCTTATGAACACCTGGTGCTTGAACTGAGACTCTGTAAGAGTTTCATGCACTGACTTTGCTTTCCTGGAACCTCTAATTTCCAGAGGTTTCCTAGGCCAGGGAAATGCTGATACCCAGAGAGACCAGCCTCTCCAAAATTATCAGCTAACTACAGGCGCCCATCCTTCAGTGTGGACACCTCTTCTCAACGTGAAAAAGACAGAGCGGATGCTGCCTAAAGATCCCTACAGCTTGGGAGGAGGACCAGAGGAGAAGGAGGAGGCGTGGCAGAGAATATAGGGTTTAACAAACGAGTCTGGCTGCTGAGTCACCCTGTTGATATTTCTTGCAGCTGCCAGTGTTTTGGAGCAGCTAGAAGAAAAATCTGAAATAGTGGAATGGTCGCCCGTGACAAACTCTGAAGTCTGTTCTCAACTACTTAAAGTGTACTTTGAAAAGCATTGCTTTTTCTTTCTTTTCTTTGTTAGGTGTTATATTTCACAGTAAAAAAATGTTTAAAACAAAAAAAGAGAGAGAGAAGGAAAAGAACCTGCCTTTTCAGGGGTCCATGACAGCTTCTCACCACCGCAGCGGATTTGTGAATGCTGTGAAGCCTCCCTGAACTTCGTCCTCACCTGTGAGAAGGAATAGACACATAGGATGGGACGGGACAGATGTAGCATAGGGGAATGGGGGTGGGACACGTGTTGAGCCCTTAATCTGAGCTGGCACATGTGCTCACTAAATATGACTTAGCTGTCATTTTTTAATGTTATTTTTGTTACTATTGTTTTAGCATTTCAGAATAGGGGAAATATTTCTAACTATGTCACTATGCTCAGAAACTAAACCTGAAAGATTGATGAATTTGATTACATTTTTAAAAAAATGTTCTACGTGGCAAAAGCCATAACAGACAAAGATGAAATATTACTGACAAACTTTGAATAAGTGATAATCACAGAAAAAGGTTAATTTGTTATGTAAGGTTGAAATTTCTGCGTGATTTTTCTCCCCTTATGTATACGTCAGACTTCTGATTTACTTTCTTCAGTGATTGTAGATATATTCAGGTTTTCTCTGTGACTCAGCAATGAACCACATGGATAATGTCCAAAATAAACAAACCATGTCTTACAATATCCTCGCTTGGTTGTACAATCAGCAGCACTCTGAATTTTTAGATAGTTTTCATTGGCCATCTCTGATTTAACAAACTTGTGTATATATTAACAGTTTTTGTTTGGTATTTTTTTTTAATCTGGTAGGTTGCTAATGGTATCTTAGTGCTCTCACTTTATTTTTATTGTGAGTTTACTCAGGTCTTCATATGTTGGAAGCCAGCTGAGTTTCCTTTCCAAAATTTTTCCTGATATCAGTTGCCAATGTTACTATTGGATTGTTGGTTTTTGTGTTTTTAATATTTACAGAAGCACCTTATACATTAGGGAAGTTTTTTTCTTGAGTGAGCTTGACATGTTATTTTTTTCTAGAAATTTATTCATTTTAAATGAGATTTAAAATAGTTGACATACAATTGTTCTTAGCATTGTTTTGTTACTTTTTTTTTTTTTTTTACATGGGCAGGAACCAGGAATCGAACCCGGGTCCTCTGGCATGGCAGGCAAGCATTCTTGCCTGCTGAGCCACCGTGGCCTGCCCTGTTTTGTTACTTTTTAAAGAGTTTTTGTTGTATTTCAACTTATATCTCCTTTACATCACTAAAATTAATGATTTTTGTATGGCCCTCCATCATGTTCTCTCTCTCTCTCTTCGCCCTCCCTCCTTTCTCTCTCCCTCTCGCTCTCTTTTAGTTTTTGATCAGTCTTGGTCAGCCGAGCAGAAGTTTGTCTTTATTCTTCATTTCACAAAACTGACATGCCTCTTGTTACCAGCTGTAGCATATCCTTGTTTTCTATTTTATCAATTTCTGTTATATTTTTGTGTGTTTTCTTGAAATTATGGGAGGGGATCCTTCTCCTGTTTTCGTTAACTTAATAAATTAGAAGCATACTTTACTATTTTAAGTCTATCTCCCTTTCCAATTTAAAGCTGTTAGATTTCCTATACATACTATTTTAACTGTATTCCTCAAAATCTGATATATAATATTTTCATTATTGCACAGTTCAAAATTCTATCTAATTTCCATCAAGATTTATTCTTCATCATTCAGCCATTTTAGAAGGTCATTTTTCTTCAGATTTAAAAATGGATTTTAGGTGTTGTCATTTTGGTTTTCTGACTTGGTTGCCCTGTGATCAGAGAGTGGGGTCAGGATGATCTAGATGTATTGAAATGCAGGAGACTTGCATTCTTGCTTTACAGGCATCAGCTGTCACCATGCGAGCTGGGAGGATGCTTCCCTCTACCTGTCGCCCACAGGAGCTGCTTCGTCTCTTCCTTCAGGTTGGTGAATGGTTGTGCTAAACCATCTGCATTTGTTTGGGTTTGTAGGTAGTTTATTTAAGACTAATCTACCACCCGAAGCAGTTATAAATTCTCGAAAAACTATTTTTAAACTACTCAAAGTTGCTGGGCAGCAAAAACGACTAGGCAGAAATTTGATTGGCTGTAGCCTAAGGGTGGGGGGCGCTGGCTGAGAGCGTCCTGTAGGTTCTCTTCTCCTGGGGTGGCCCGCAGCTGGACACAGGGCAGGGGGGCTCACGTAGAAAGTTCAGATCTTATTGGAATCAGGTGTCAAAGGATGAGGCTTGAGAAATCCCAGATAGGAGGGATCCCCGAAAGCAGAACCCCCAAATGTGCATATAACCCCCCTATCTCCTGGATGGACCCCTAAGTGGAGCACCCCCAGGAGGGACCCCAAAGCCCTGGCGGGAAAGAACAACAGGAAAGCTGAGTCAGCAGGTCCTGCCCTCCACGGTGACGGCAGAGAGGAGTATTCCACTCTCCCAAAGCCACGGGCTTGTAGACGCTTTGATCCTCCATCAAAACTGCAGAGGGACTCGGGCTTAGGGGACCCCAAGACCAAGGCTCTGACCAAAGTGGACCCACCCAAAGTAGGGGATACACAGGGCCTCTGCAAGTCCAAGGTGACCCTAAGCAAGCAAATGCCTTGTTAGAACATGAATTAAGCTGCACCAAGAGCATCTTTACGCCCACAAATTCAACAACTTAAGATAACTGGACCAGTTCCTAAAAACCCACACGCAACTGAAACTCAGCTAAGGGGAAATAGATCCTCGAAACAGCCCTAGAGCCATGGAGTAAATGGACTTGGTGAGTAAAAATCTCTCTACTGAAAAATCTCCAGGCCCAGGTGGTTTCACTGGAGAATTCTATCAGACGCACAAAGGATTAACAACAATTGTACACAATCTCTTCCTGAAAATAGGAGAGGAAAAAAAACATTTCCCAATTCCTTTTTTTCCCATTTTAAAGACTTCTGTGTTTATTTTGGCAAGGGCAGCCCTTGATCAGATGTTTTATTTCTTTTTTTTATTCTGAAATAAAAACATACATACAAAAAAGCAATAAATTTCGAAGTGCAATTTAACAAGTAGTTACAGACCAGATTTGAGAATTTGGTGTGGGTTACAGTTCCATAATTTCAGGTTTTTCCTTCTAGCTGCTCTAAGATACTGGAAACTAAATAGAAATATCCATATAATGATTTCAGCAGTCATGCTCATTTGCTAAATCCTAACTTCTCTATTATAACTCTTCTTTCTCCTTTGCTCTTTCTCCCAATCTTTAAGGATATTTGGGCTCTGGCATTGTAACTGCCTTCACATTGAAAAGGGGTATCGAAAATATGGGAAGGGGGACAAACGAGTTGATATTGTGGAGAGGCTGGACCCTCTGGGCTTTGGGACTTACCTGGTCCAGGAACCATCTGAAGGTTTTAGGTTTCTGAAGAGTCAATTTTCACCCCATCAGAAGTCACCACCCACAACTGGGCAGGTGACATTTCCATGGGGACAGTCAGACAGACCCTCCCCAGCCCTGTTGAATGAGGATTAAAGGATGTAGGTGTTCTGGGGTCCACGGCAGATTCAAACCAGCACACGTGCTACCATGATTGAATCTGAGAATAAGAGAAAATGGAGCAGAAAATACTGAAGAAATAATTCCCTCCGTTTTCCAAATGTGATGGAAAACATGAGCTCGCAGATAAAAGACGCTCAGCTAATAGGACAATGAACAATGTTCAAGCACATTGTGGTGCTTAAGTGGTCTCAGCTAAAGACAAAAGAGAAAATATTAAAAGCAGTCAGGGGGCAGGAGGGACAGGGACAAGCTTTCAAATGGGGGGCAGAGGTGAAAATGAACAGCTGAGTTTTTATCAGAAACAAGGGAGATGAAAAGAAGTGGGTGAGCTCTAAAGTGTCGGAGGAAAATCTGCCCTGCTAGAATTCCGGATTCATCAAAAACTGTCTTTCAAAAATGCAGGCAAAACAGACATTTTCCAAGAAACAAGAGCTGGTAGATTTTGTTGCTGAGGGAACTCCACTGCCAGATGTGCTTCTAGGTGGAAAGGTGGTCTTCTTTAAAGGAAGACAGGATCCAGGGCAGGTAAATATGCCTTATAAAGACAGTTGAAGGCCAAAAGCACAGCATTGTATCGTGGGGTTTCTAACATTTGGAGATGTAATATAGTTGAAACATCAGTGGAGAGAAAGGAGGCTTAAATGGAATTATAATGCACATACAGTAGTATATGTCTGATCTATTACGTGAAGTGATATAACATTACAACTTCATGTAAAATGCACAAGTTTAATTGCATAATGAACTTTAAATGTATTTTGATAAATTTAAGCATTCATATTGTAGTCCTAGAGGAAATACTAAAAAGTTACAAAAACGTAGCTCTAAAAAACCTTCAGAGAATTTAAGATGGGACACTAAAATAGGTGGTTATCTGAAAAGAAGGCAGGATATATTGTTTGATTCTTACAGTATATATATTTATTATTTGAAAATTCAATTAGTATTTTCAAGATAAGGGAGCCAGAATTGGAAATCTGACTAGTGAAAACTGCCGAGAAACTGTTTTAATTTAAGGAAAGAAAATGGGATCACTGAGGAGGAACTATTATTTCCTTTACTGTTATAAAGTGCCTAAAAAGGAAAAGGAAAAAATTGGCACACATACACGCACGCATAGAAACACAGCAGCTGGCCGTGGAAATGTACGTGACAGATATGCTCACATGTCCACATCTGGCTCACACGGGGAACTTTCCGTGAAGAAACCTTCAAGGGTTTCAGACCCTGCTGTGCCCTGTGCCCGGAGGGGGGAGTCGCTGGCTGAAACGGATCGGGGCGTGTTAACTGGGGGGCGTTACTCATGCGTGCTTGCAGCTGGTTAATCAGTAGAACCTAGGAACTTTGTGATTCATTTTCTATTGCTGCTGCAACAGATTACCACCAACTTAATGGCTTGAAACAACCCCGAGGCAACAAAAGGGGGTGGAAATTGGGGTGGGTTGGACGGTGCCCCGCAGTGTGGACACGTTTCTGATCTGCCGTCCGGTAGGGTGGACCCGATGCAAATGTGGCCTCTTTGAGATGTCCACTTCAGCTGAGCTGGCCCCCAGCGGGTCAGGGTGGGCTCCGTCTGGACTCCCAGGCCCTGTGTAGGCAGGGGAAGGTCAGCTGGCGGCAGGAAACGCCACCACGTGCCCTGGCCAGTGACACAGAGGCCGGGGCCAGTGTGGGCTGACGCCTGCCCCGAGTGCCGCGGTCGTGGGGAAGAGACGTCTCCTTACCGATGCCTCAGGTTTGGGCTTCTTTTAGCCTCAGACCCATCGCCAATAAATTCCCGTTGTTGAAGCCAACCCATCGTACGGCATTTGTTTTAGCAGCTGGGAAACTAAAAGAGAAAGGTTCTGTGTCTTTACTATATCAGTATCTGTAGCCTGGTTTTGATATTGTACCATCTTTTTATAAGACACAACATTGGGTGGAGGTACACACAGAGGGTCAGGTTTAATAAACGAAGATCATTATATTGATATTTCTTTTAGTCCCCAGTATCTTAGAGCAGTTAGAATTAAAAACCTAAAATTGTGGAATTGTAACCCACACCAAACTCTCAAATCTGTATTCTACAACGAATTGTTGCAATGTGCTTTGAAATTTCTTGCTGTTTTGTATATATGTTATTTTTCAGAAAAAGGAAAAAAAAAGCACCTGTGATGATAAATGCACAACTGTATGATGATACTGTGAACTATTGATTGTATACTTTGGATGATTACATGGTGTGTGAATGTATAATACATATCAATGAAAAATAATTTTAAAAAATCAAAGTAGAATGTAGAGTTATAAAAGAGAATATAGGATTTAACAAATGAGTATGATTCCTGAAACATTATATGGATATTTCTTTTAGTCTCCAGTGTTTTGGAGCAGCCAGAAGTAAAAACCTAAAATTGTGGAGCTGTAACCCATACCAAACTCTGAAATCTGTTCTATAGCTACTTGTGGTGTGCTTTGAAATGCGCTGCTTTTTTTTGTGTATATGTTGTTCCTCACAATAATAAAAAAAAAGGTACGACCATTGGGGAAAATTGTGTAGAAGATATATGGCCTCTAACTGTATTATTTCTTACAACTGCAGTTAAATCTATGATTATTTCAAAATAAAAAGTTTCTTTCAAAAAATCTTGAATAAAAAAAGGAAGGTAGGAAAGGAGGAAGAGAGTATTTAAAACCAAATGGAGGTGTATAGAAAACAAATTGCACAATGAGAGCCCTGAACCCACCTTCCCAATGATTATATTAAATTAAATGGACTAATACTCCAAATGGAAGGTAAAAATCATTAGAACAAGTTGTTTGACTATTGGCTAATGAAAGGAGGCACTTGCCGAATAAAATGCAGGTGGGCTGGAAGCAAAGCAAGAGAAAACATGTAACAGGCATGGGGCGGTCTGAACCTGTGGGGGACCCCAGAAAAGCCATGCCCTTTGATCCTCATTCAGTATTGCTGGGTGGGAGCAGTTTGATTGTTTCCATGAAGATGTGACCCACCCAATTGTGGGTGGTAACTTTTGATTCAGTGATTTCCATGGAGGTGTGTCTCCACCCACTGAAGGTGGAGTTGCTTGCTGGAATCCTTTAAAAGAGGAAACATTTTGGAGAGAGTCCCTTTTTGGTAGAGCCACGAGAAAGCCAGCAGATGCCACCATGTTCGCCATGTGCCCTTCCAGCTGAGAGAGAAACGTTGAATGTCGTCAGCCTTCTTGAACCAAGGTATCTTCTCCCGGATGCCTTAAATTGGACATTTCTATAGACTTGTTTTAATTGGGGCATTTTCTTGCCCTGAGAACTGTAAACTAGCAACTTACTAAATTCCCCTTGTTAAAAGCCATTCCATTTCTGGTATATTGCATTCTGGCAGCTAGCAAACTAGAACAAAGCATCAAAGCAAGAAAACCGTGGTGGCCGTGCCACTGCCAGACAGAGAGGCTCTGGGAGGAGACGTGCTGCTCATAAAAGAGAGGGACATGTCATAGTGATGAGAGGGTCAATTACCAAGAAGTCACAAAACTCATAGATAATTTGTTCAGATAGTTACAGAGCTGCAAACCATGTGAGCAGCGGGCTGGCCGAATTAAAGGAAGGAAAAGACAAGTCCATAATCTCTGTTAGATATTTAAAAACTCTTCTTTTGAGAGACCAACTAAATAAAAAAATGAGCAAGGTTGTAGAAGAGTTTAAGACGTTATCGGGGACCCTGAGGTACCTGACATCTCTAGTGCACGACAGCCCCTGCAGAGCGTGCCGTCTTCCCCTGGGCACGGACGCACGGTAGGCTGTGCGGCAAGGTCACAGCTTTCAGAAGTTTCAAGTCTCATACAGTGTGTTCTCGGAACCTAACAAGAAGTTAGAAACCAATTTTTAAAAGAAATGTAGAGAAGTCTCAAATATCTGGTCTGAACAGAAATCACAGGAGGAATTAGAAAATATTTGACCCAAATAAAAATGAAAATACAACACATCAAAAATTGTGGGCTTAGTGGTAAATGAAAGCGAGGGGTAAGGGGTATAGTATGTATAGTCTTTTTTTTCTCTATTATCATTTTATTTCTTTTTCTGTTGTCTTTTTATTTCTTTTTCTAAGTCGATGCAAATGTACTAAGAAATGATGAATATGCAACTATGTGATGATATTAAGAATTACTGATTGTATATGTAGAATGGAATGATATCTAAATGTTTTGTTTGTTAATTTTTTTAATTAATAAAAAAGTTAAAAAAAGAAATAAAAAAATAAAATAAAATAAAATAAAAAATTGTGGGCTGCTTAGAAGGAAATGTGTAGCTCTAAATGCATATAGAGCAAAGAAGAAAGGTTTAAAATCAGTTATCTTAATTTCCACCTTACAAAGTTAATAAAAAAGGACAAATTAAATGAACTTTAGTAGAAGGAAGGAAATAATAAAACAAAGGGCCCGAAATTAATAAAATGAAAAGCAGAAAAGCAACAGTGAATGACCAACAAATTGTTTAAACCTTAGGTCGACTAATAGAGAGATGGAGAGAGAGAGGAGAGACACAGAGAGGAGAGAGAAAGGAGAAAGAGAGAGAAGAGAGAGAGGTGAGAAAGGAGGAGGAGAGTGAGAGGAGAGAAAGAGAAGGGAGGGGAGAGAGAAGAGAGAGAAAGGAGAGAGAGAAAGAGGGGAGAGAGAGAAAAGAGAGAGGAGAGGGGAGAGTAGAGAGGAGAGGTGAGAGAGGAGAGGGAGGACAGAGGGGAGACCCAGTCTGCCGATAGCAGGGCTGAAGGAGGGTGCTGGGAGGCAGGGTGGGCCTCTGGTGGGGATATTTCTCTCTGCTGTGTTCACTCTTTCCAAGGAAGGACGGTGCCTTCCTTGGGGTCAGAGGGTAGGTTTGTACAGACTAATACCACACCGCCTTCCTCCAGGGCAAGACTTTCAGGGTTGCTAGCAGCTCCCTAAGTAAATATTGGGGTTTCCCAAACTTGGGACTCCGCAGTGGGACTCCGCAGCCGCCCTGGGTTCTGCACCCCCCACCGTGGGGAGAGAGATGCATCCCTGCTGTGTCCACAGCGCCTTGTCCCTGGGGTCCCCGGCTGCAAGGGGGAGCCTAAGTGATGGGAGAGAGGGACCCGGCCAGCACCGGGTGGCTGAGGCTGTGTCACTTTCATGCAACCCCAGGTAAAGCACCAGTGGGATTCTCAGACTTGTGTGGGGCGGCACTCAGCTCGGGGGGAGCACGGGGCCGGGGCGGCACTTGGCTCGGGGGGAGCGGCACTCTGTGAAGCAGCTGCAGGAGCCAGGAAGGTGCGAGAGGGGAGAGGCTGGGCCGTCGAGGCCGGGCGGGACACACGTGCACGCATGCACCCACAGAAAGACGGCCAGCGGGTTTTGCTAAAATTCTTTATACGTTCGAAAAAGCTGTAAGAATTCACAGACTGCTCCCTCCACGTTTTGTGGCGCTTTTTCCACTGTCGATTCGTGGGAAAGTTCTCAAAACCAAGAGGTCGCTATTGGACACTACCCGGAACTGAAGTGCGGGTTTCCTTCAGATGTCACCAGTTTTCTCCACTGATGTCCTTTTTCTGTTCCATGTGCATTTAGGATTAACTCTAAGTGTTATATTAAAATAGACAAATATAAGCCTAGGTATACATTTCTTATGTTTTTAGCTCACATCACTATAAGATCAAACAAGTTTGTGCATTATCTTCAAGCAGAAATTTAAAACACCAAAGTTGGTACAACTCAAACCAATTTTGTAACGTGAGGGACATTGTTTTGATGAAATCAGAGGCCGATTTGCTACTAAACTACGGCTCGGCATGGCTTCTTTTGCATTCTCTGTGCCTCCGTGCCAAGTTCCCTGGGATGAGTTCATACTTTGCGCCACTGTCTTTTTTTTTTTTTAAGAAAGAATGAACATCCCTTTTCGTTCCGGCACCTTAGCATAATAAAGTTAACCAGAATAATCAATACTTGTTAAGAAGCCAGCCACATGGCCAATGGATTCCTGCAGTCATCTTGGAAAGCCTGAGCTTGCAAAATCTCCTCCTGTGGCCCCACCACCTCCGGTGCGTCTCGCTGGGTCTTTCCCACACCGAGCAAGCCCTGTCGCGAGTGGGCAGGTGGGGTCTCCACTCGTCACGCCCCAGCTTTCGTGAGGGCGGCGGCAGAGCCACTCCGGGTCAACCTTTAAACCTCTTCTAGGTGTGTAAGCGAGAAAAACCCTGTCTTTGGCTTTGTAGTTCAGCCCAGCGGTATTTGGCACCAGTTGTCAAATACGAGATTCGGGGAAGTCGTCAGCACGTGAAGCGTCATCCACGCTTCTGATTTCCATGGGACTGACGGCCGCGAGCCTGTCCCTGCGTGGCCGCAGTCTACACCTTCAGAACTGCTGCTTCTGCGCCACTATTTCCAACTCTGTTTTCAGAATCGATACAAGATCTGAGGATGAAGTCTCTGCCCCTCTGAGAGATAGGTGCCTCTGTGGAAAAGCCAGAGTTTCTTTCTGGTCCGTCACTTTTCTGAACATCTCTTGAGGTGTTTAGGTGGAAATCCTAGTAGCATTTCACGCATAATCCCCCCCGAAGGCTGCCAGCCTCACGCTTTGTTGTAACCAGCCTGCAGGAATACTTCTGGGGTAAGGGGACCTCACGTCCCAACCATGGACTCTGTCAGCCACCTCCTGTTCTGCTTCCAGGGTCCTGCTTTCCTCTCGGAATCCAGATTCTGAAGTGAGAAGTCACTTGTTGGATTGTGTGTGAGGTTTCTGTAGAATTCAGTCCTGTGCGCTTTCCTTACTGCTGAGCCTAAGCCAAAATCGGGCGATTTTACATGAGCTTGGCATTCAATAAAAGGTCGTCTGGTTTGACATCCTGATGGACAAACCCACCTGGTGGTCTGCATCTGCTGCCAGGACGGTCTCTGAAATGCAGGACCGCGTTTCTTCTTCTGTCTGGGTATCTTTCTCCATTAGCAATGCCATCATGTCACCTCCAGAGAGACACCCCAGGATTGGATGACGCTGAAACAGCTTCACCATCCAGGCACCATCTGCTTCTACCAGAATATCTCTTTCTGCTTGGGTACAGGCCGCCTGCTGTTTTTCAAGCATATCAATCTTTCTGAACATCTTCATTGCGGAGCCTGGCCTGTGACTTTCCCCTGGACGAGACAAACCTGTCCAAAATCTCCTCTTCCTGTGACTTTCAGAGACTCAAAGCCATCCAAGCTGAGTCTGGCCCTCTGGAGCCTTAGGAGCTCTCTTCCTTGGCTGGCACGTTGTGATCAGTATAACTTTTCTCTTCATCTGAGAATCCTCCTTCTTCCATGCCCACTTCCAGTTTCTTCTGCCTGGTTTCTCTCTCTTCATGCAGTAAAATTAGGTGGCTGTAAGAATTCTCCCGTGTGGGCTTGGCTACCGTCACTCTCTCCTGGGTCTGGTTGTGCAGAGGGAAGGCTGTCATAATAACAGAAATGGCAGTTATTGCATTTACCAGCGTTTGTCCGCTCCTCCCTGGGTGCTGCGCAGAGTTCCACTAGACGCCGAGTTTCAGAAGAGCTGATTTCGACAACAGGGCTCCCTCCTCTGCCATCTTCCTGCAGCCTCTGAAGTCAGTTTCTTTGCCAGGGTGTTTCTGCTGCGGCGTCTCCAGGATTGCAGTGGAATCGGGGGAAATGTGTTCAAAACTTCCAAATTGTAAAGTAGAATTGCAAGGACTCCTGCGGTCGCGCCCACTGCTGGCTCAGCGCTCATGTGGACTCCTGCCTTCTCCCAGCCCCGTGCCCAGCACCATCTTTTATTTGATCTACTGCAAAGGGTCCAGACAGCTTTGGCTCAGCCTTGTCATTATCGCGTCACTTTCCACGGCCCTCCCCTCCTTTCTCCTCCTGAGCCTAAGCCTAGACAATAAAAGCAGTGGCATTTGGCACTTCTGACCCGCAAACTTAAATGCAAACTGGCCAACTGATTTTTTTTCCCCATGCACAGTTTTATTTATTTTCTCACTAGCACTGACCTACCACACTTAAAAATTTCCGTCACACTGGAAAATAATTTTATTTCAGAAGAGAGGAAATATTTAAATACCATTTGGCATCTGTTTGTATTGTTAAGATTTTTTTCTAGGCTGGAAACACTTCTAGGCTACCCTTTAGTGGGTCTCATTTTGAGACTCATTTAGTGAGGCTGGGCAGAGCTACTCTTCGTGTCATTTTACAGTAAGAAGGAAGAGTGAAGCCAACTCACTCTTCCTCCTGGAATTTTCCCTTCGTGGGAGGCAGCGCTTTCTTTTCCCGGAACTCTTACCCCCACACACCCAATGCAACCTGTGTTCAAAAGCAGGCATGGGAAAGAACAGAAGCTCAGCTGCGGGATGGAGCTGACGTCTTAGTTGTGTAGCTTTCAATGCCCTTAAAAATGGGCTGGGGTGGGCCACGGTGGCTCAGCAGGCAGTGTTCTCGCCTGCCATGCCAGAGACCCAGATTCGTTTCCCGGTGCCGGTCCATGCAAAAAAAAAGGGGGGTGGAGAGGGAGGGCTGGGCATTGGGCTCCTTTTCCACGAGAGGCCAAGGGAGGTACGTCCAATGTGGTTTTCAAAGCTCATGGAGACACATGCCATCGTGGAGAGGCACCTGGTTTTTTCAGGCCAATCATAGCGCTTGGGGCCACTGGAAACATTTGCTTGTTTGGGGTTTGCTTGTTGCGATGTCGGTTCCCAGACCCCCCCAACCTGGCTCACCTGTTAAAGCGCCATTCCCAAATGAGAGCACGTAGCCCGCGAACATGTAAGGCTCCCGGCAAGGGCTTCACAATCTCTGCTGAGGAATCCAGCGCTTTCTCCGCCAGTCTTTCATGAGTAAATGCCCAGGCCTGGAAAGCATGAAAGGAAAACTCACGTTCACACAAAACCTGTGCGTAAATGCTTACAGCAGCGTTATTCACAACTGCAAAATATCGTGAACAACCCAACGTCCTTCAAACTGGACAATGGATAAAGAACTGAGCCGGGCCCAGCAGTGGAGATTACACAGCCACCAAAAGGGATGAAGCTATGAGACAAGCAGCGATGCTCTGGAGCTTGGAAGCACGGTGCGTGATTCCTTTTCTATGACGTTCTGGAAATGACAGAATCATAGGGACCAAAAAGCAGACCCATGGCTGCCAGGGCTGGGGGGTGTGAGCCCCAAAGGAAGCTCGGGGAATATTTTGCGGTGACCGAATTGTGTTATACTCTGATGTCGCACTGGTTTCCGACTCTGTGTGTGGGTCAAAACTCAGCACTGTAACAGAGGAGTGAAATTTACTTGTGTAAAATTGAAAAATACATTAAAAATATAATATTCATTATATTTGCTAACTTCTGCATCCTCCTCAGTGATGAGGGTGCCTTACCCTCCTTAAACTTTGATTTCTTACAACTGTTTTATGTTTTTTGTTAATTGCAAGAAGTTTATATCTACTTTGTTTTTAACTCCTGCAAATTAGCTCCTTTCTTCTTTTACAGTTATTATTTGTTGAGTTTTACCAAAATATTTACCAATGTATTAACTCACCATTTCTTCTTGCATTTATTCAAACAATCTGGCTAGATTTTTTTCCCCCCAAATAGAACTCTTAGCAGTTTCTTTAGTTGACAGTGTTTTAGGGGTACACTCAATTTTGGTACATAGGTAAGGCAACTTCCTTTTTCTCCCAGATTGAGGGTAATCATCTATCTGGATAAACAGCTGATAGCTATTATTCCACATCTTTCAGACATCTGTTTTTGCTAAGAGGTCTGAACTGTCACCCTTTGGTTGACTGATCTGTATTCTATTTCTCAGACTGATTTTACCACTTTTATTTATTGGTGGTATTTTGTTTTTCCACTTTGATGTGTGTGAGTGAATTTTTAAAATTATCTTATTTATTCTACATTTTTATAGCGAACTATAGCATATACCAAAATATACAAAACGCAAAGGCCCAGGCAACAAGACATTACGACGTGCAAATCTGTGTGGCCGCTGCCCTTCCCTAGAAGCCCTGCCAGCGCCCAGGGGACCCGGTGTCCTAGTGAGACCCTGTCCCCTCTGCAGCCAACACCGCCTTGAATTCTGGGAGAACTGTTTTCTTACCTAACTTGTAGTTACTTCACATGAGTGTGTCCCTAAACCTCAGAGCCTGCTTTCTCTTCTTTTTGCACTTTAGGGAAGCGGTGTCTCCCTCGTGCCTGCTCCTGGCCTTGCTTCTTGCCTCAAGGTCCTTCCGTCCAGGGGGCATCCGTAGTTCCTTGTCGGTCACCACCTGGTCCCGGATGGACATTTGCTTCATACTGGGGCTGTCAAGAAAACTGTTGTCCTGACCTTCCATGCCTCTGTGCCCTGACCTTTCACACTTGCATGCCCTGATGCACACTTTATGAATTCCTCAAGGCTGCCGCCCCCAGGAGTAGAATTACTTGATAGGCACAGGGTGTTGTGTTTTCAGTTTCCTGGACAGTGCCCGCTGTGTGCCCAGGCATGGTCCGTCTCCACTGCCGAGGGTCCTGTGGGAGCTCCTGAGGTTCGTACCCTTGGCAGCGCTTGGTCTTGTCTGGCATTGACCGTTTGCCTTCAGGAAGGGTGCGTGGGCTTGCAGCTTTATGGAGACACAGCCCACCCACGACGCGGTGCACAGTTCACAGAGCTGTGCAGCCGTCACCCCTATCTGATTCCAGAACATGTCATCACCCCCAGGAAGAAACTCTGCACCCAGCTGTCATTACCACCCCCCCCCAGCTCTCCCAGCTTAAATGTGCTCAAATATGTTGTTTTTGGTTTGCTAAGGCTGCTGGAATGCAGTACACCAGAAATGATTTTTTAATAAAGGGGATTTATTTAGTTGCAGGTTTACAGCTCCTTGGAGGAAATGGGAAGGCACATGGCGAGTCTGCTGGCTTCCAGCTTTCCTCAGGGCGAGTTCTTTCTACGTCTCCAAATGTCTAGATCTGCTGCAACGAGCTGCTGAGAGCACCTCTGATTCTTCCTTTAAAGCATCCAGCTGATTAAATTAAGCACCACTCATTGCAGAAAGCACCCCCCCCCAGGTCACTGCAGACATAATCAGCCATGGATGAATTTCACGTGCTGATGATTTAAGTCCAACACCTGACAACATCCCCTGGGCAAGCTGACACCGGAACCTAACTACTACATATGCCAATTCTCTTTTTCTTCCCAATACGGTTCAACAAATGTTTTCTTATCTTGAGTCAGGAAAATATTTTGCTAGAGTCTCTTCTAAATATTTTTAGGACATTAGTCCACCTACAGTAATTTTTGCGTATTTAGTTTTACCCATGTAGTATCTCCTTGTCCCAGCAGCATATTCTAAAATGACTGTCCTTTAGTGCTAGCTTTGCCGTGTATCGAGATTCAAACATGCCTGGGTTGGTTTCTGAGATCCGCATTTCCTTCTGTTCTTAGCGGTTACCACTTACCACTTATCAGATGCCTTAATTATATCTTAATTATGGCGGCTCCACGATGCCTGCTGCGTGCTTGGGGGAAGTTCTTTTGGAGTAACAGAAATTTCTAGAATATTAGGGATGTGAAAAATAGATGTGCCTTTATTCAGTAATGTGTCCATCCATCTATTATTGTGAAATACACAGAAGCAAGCATGTAGCATAGGCGCACCGTTGAATAAATAATCACAATGCAAACACCCCAGAAAATGCTTCCTGTATCTGACCCGGTCACAACTACCCTTGCTCAGTTGGTGGCCACTGGCCATTCCTAAAATTCTAAAGAAGGCTTGCCTTTCTTTGACCCCAAATAAATGGTATCATATTACATTAATCCTTTTGGACTTGCTTCTTTTTTGCAACATTGCTTGAAGGTTTATCCAGAATGGCATATGTGTCTGGAATTCATTCATTTTCATTGCCATACCTATAGTGTTGCATCGTTTATTTGTATTTATCCATTCTGCCATTGACAAGTGTTTGAGTCTTTTACGAAGAATTCTGCAAATACAGTATTGGTACAAATATTCTTGTACATGCAAACAAACATGCATATATCCAGGAAACACACCTGTATACATGCATACATATATGCATGTGTGTGTACATAGATAGATAGATAGATAGGTAGATATACGTGGGTAAATGATTAAGTTACACACATAGTTGTCAATATCTGACACATTTCAACATACACGATGGCATTTTCAGCATTCCACACTATTTTCCAAAGTTGTCCACAAGTCAACACACCTACCAGCAGTGCATGAGGCCTTCTGGGCCCCACATCTTCCCCAACGTTTTCACTTGGAATCACTGCCAATCTGATGGGTGTGTAATAACTTATTATTATAGTTGTACTTTGCATTTCCCCAGCTACCAATGAACACTTTTTCATATGCCTGTTGGACATTTGCTGTGCTATTTTGTGAGGTGCCTGTGGGAGCCATTTGCCCATTTTCAATGGAATTATCTGCCATTTTATGCTTGATTTCCAGGAGCCCTTGTTATTCCAGATACTGTTCCTTCCTCAGCTATGTGGTAAGTATTTTCTTTAGACCAACCAGATGGTCTTTTCACTGGTCGTGGGGGCTTGTTTTATCAACTCTATTGAGGCATAGTTAAAAAAAGGAAATGCACAGATTTTAAGTGTATGGTACAACTAGTTTTAAATACATATATACTCTCTTGCCTGTGATGCTGGAGACCTGGGTTCGATTCCCGGTGCCTGCCCGTGCTGAAAAAACGAAAAACAAAAAACAAAAAAGGTATATACTCACTTGGCTGTGAGTGCATTAGCACATAAAACTTCCATTCCTCCAGGAAACTCCCTGAGGCCCCTTTGCTGCCTGCCCCTTCCTTTGCTCTGGGCAACCGCCAACCTAATCTCTGTCAATTACAAATGAGATCTGCCTGGTCTAGAATTCCGTGTGTTCATCTTCTCCTATTTCCTGCACTCCAAATGATGGCTATGAGGGTCACCCGTTTTGCTGAGTGGTTCAGCAGTGTCTCCACTTTCACTGCTGAGTGTGGCTGTAGCACAATTTTTTTATTTACTCTAAGTTGACAGAAATTTGAGTTTTTCCAATTTTTGCTATCATGAATAAAGTTGCTGCGACTATATAGAAGGTTTTCGTTTTTGTTTTTTTGAGGACATATCTTTTCACATCTCTTGGGTAAATACCTGAGATAAACGGATATTAGAATAGATGTATGCATAACATTATAGGAAACTATAAAACCACTTCCCAATCTGGTGGCTCCATTTTCTGTATATGTGGCATGAATGTATGTATTTACTTGTATTTGTTGACTTAATTTTTCATTAGTCAGGCCTATACTGTAAAATCAGAGCCAGAAAACACTTTTACAAGACTCCCTGAATTCACCATTATAAAACTTCTTGAATTCTTTTTTTCAAAGAGATCACTATCAAGGTATAATTGACATATAATGAACTGCAAAATTAAAAATGCACAGTTTGACGCCTTTTGACCTACATGCAATATACACACAATTAAGATCATGAACGTATCCACCACCCCAAAAGTTTCCTCGTGCCCTCCGGTACCCCGGTTCTCCTCCCTAACCATCCCCAGGCAACATCTCACCTGCGTCCCATCACTGTAGACCGAAGGTGCCCAACCATCCAGTGTCTTAATGTTTCCCTGTAGGCAGGACATTCTATCCAGTGTCCCCATTAGCCTGAAGAATGCCTTCCTTGTAGTGCAGCTTTGCTGGCAATGGTTTCACCCAATCTTGTTTCTTTATGTTCTTCAGACTGAAGAATATTCATTGATCTGGCTGCATATTGATCAACCCCCTTGTGCTGGTTTGGAGCTGTCATGCTCCTCCAGAAAAGGCCATGCTCTTTTAATCCATTCCTGTGGGAGCACCTGTTGTGGGCGGGAACTCTGGTTTAGGTTACTTCAATTGAGAGGTGACCCAGCCCACTCAAGGTGGGTCTTAACTTTTACTGGTGTCTTTTATGAGAGGATAAAAGGCAGGACATCTGGAGAGAGCTTGGAGAGAAACACCCCAGGAGAAGCCAGCAAGGAACCACAGACACTGAAATAGCCAGAGCTTGAGAGCAGTGAAACCCGGGGGGAAGGACTGGCAGATGCCCCAGGTGCCTTCCCAAGTGACAGGGGCGTCCCAGAGGCCGGCAGCCTGTCTTCAGAGACAGTGTTGTCCTAGCAATGCCTTAACTGGGACAATTTCATGTCCTCAGAGCTGTAAATGTGTAAGCTAATAAATCCCCATTGTAAAAGCCAACCCATTTCAGGTATACTGCATTCCGGCAACTTTAGCAAATGGAAACTCTCCTCTTCTGTCGTCTCCTGACCGCTTTCAAGCCCATCCGGAAATTTTTCATTTCA
Organism: Tamandua tetradactyla; assembly: GCF_023851605.1. Classification (NCBI taxonomy): domain Eukaryota; kingdom Metazoa; phylum Chordata; class Mammalia; order Pilosa; family Myrmecophagidae; genus Tamandua; species Tamandua tetradactyla. The sequence goes on from NC_135335.1 coordinate 1,859,406, forward strand.
GATTATTGTCCTTTTCAGTTCCAGAATTTCCATTTCATTCTTTATAGCTTTCACTTATCTTCTGAGTTTTCCTTTGTGTCACTCACTAAGACCATGCTTTACTTAAAATTTTAGAACATATTTATCAAGTTGCTTAAAGTTGCCAAATCCAACATTGGGTTGTTTGGGGTCTATTTACATCGACTGCTATTTTTATTTACTATGGATTATTTTAGAAAGTTTCTTTGCATGTCTAGACTAGCAGGTGATATAATACAGACTAGATTCTGTTATCCTTCTCTGGAAACTGTTTATTTGTGTTCTGGTAGGTAGTTTAATTGCTGGCTGATTACCTGGAATGTGTGTAGGCTTGGTATTCACTCTGTTAGGACAGATCCAGAATTTGTCAAGCTCTCTGCTTTAGAGGACTCAACTCTAGACTTCAGCCCTCTGTGGTCTTAGACAGGGTTTGCTTTTAGGCCTGTTGGGAGGAGAAGGTCTAGAGAAGGAGACCATTAAACCTTCTCTATAAAGGGCCAGATAGTAATTATTTTAGGCTTTTCTGGCTCTATATCCTCTGTTGCAACTATTCAACTCTGCTTTTATAACACAAAGCATCTATAGACGATATGCAGATGGATGGGTGTGGTTGTATCACAATAAAACCACACCCATCTTGTTTTATGATCTATAAAAACAAGTGATTGGCTCTGGTTCTGGCTGGGCTGCAGCTCTGACACAGCCCAGCTTTTTGTGGCTCTTTACTCCTTACCACCAGGTTCCCGAGAATCACACGAAGTCTAATCCTACGTAGTGCCGCTCAGTCTCCAACCAAGGCCATGCAGGGAATTCCCACACTGAATCCTAGGGTCGCTATGGTGGAGAGTCACGTGCCAACTTGCCTAGGTCACGGTGTCCAGCTGTCCACCCGTTACTGTGGAGGTATATTATAGGTGGAACTTGCATCTACAGCCACAGACTGCGTCTACAACCAACCAAGGAGACTGCCCTCAGCAAGGTGCGGAGTCTCTCGTCTACTCAGCTGGAGGTCTTAAAAAAAACAGAACGAAGGGTTTCAGAGATCAGAAGAACAATTTCTGCCCCATTTTCAACATGGGCTCCTGCTCGAATTTCCAGCCAGCCAGCTCGCCCAAGGAGTTCAGCATCACCTTCATTGGGGTTTCCGGCTTGTGGCCTGCCCAGTGGAGTTCAGACTGCCCCCATGGTCCGGCGAACGAATGCCTTATAGTAAATCTGTGTAAGGGGAGGCAGGGGGTGGGGGTCGCCGGTAGGATGGCATTCCTTATACAGCACGTGCGCCCGCTGGTTCTGTGTCTCTGGAGAACGGCTCATGCACTCGGTGAGAGCTCAGCCTTGGATCACGGGCCCTGGAGTGCTAAGCTCCTCTGTTTTCACGGCAGTCTCATGGAGTATGAACACAGCTGTGCCCTCGTCATTGGGTTCAGGGAGAAGCACGTTCCACACTCAGGAATTCTCTCCCACCCTTAAACTGCATGACCCAGAGGCTGCCGGCTGCGCGTGGAGCGTGCTTCAGGTGGCCGCACCTGTGGGGCTGGAGTGCCAGTGGATGCCCACGGAAGGGGACAGAGCCCCCTGCTTAGCTTCCTGATGGCCGGGCCTGGTCAGTGGGGGCTGTGGACGCTGAAGCTGTGTTGGGACAGCACCCTCAGGCAGCGTGGAGAGGCGGAGGGGAAGGCGGCCCAAGGGGGTTGCTGAGAGCAGAGACCCCACCATCACCTCGTGCTGGGGAGAGCTCATGTGACTCCTGGGCAGTGGGCACTGGCCTGGGCCGCTGGTCAGGAGCTGAGAGGAAAAGGACCGGAAAGGTGGACATGGGGAGGCCCGGGAAGGAGGCGAGCTGCTGGTCAGTGGGCGTCAGGTGGGGACCGGAAGCACTGACCCTGGAAGCGCTCCAAACGGCCAAGCTGGCAAACGACTGGGCCCTCGTGGGCTCTGCGCTGGGCCTCCGTGGACAGAGTGGCCACAGTGATACAGAGACAGGCTACTCGTGGGCCCTGAGATGGCCATGCCAAGGCCAGCCCAGCTGCTGCTGCCTCCAAGCGTCCAGTGCACCTCCAAGATGGCACCAGTCCCCAGGGGACCAAGCGGCCAGCTGCGGGCGGCTCAGCTCCCCTGGGCCTCTTCCGTCCCAGAAGGGCCACGGGTTCTTTTCCAGAGGAGCCCACGTCATCTCGGGATGTGAGTTTGTCTCTCCTTTGCTGTGCCCAGCACCTCCGCCGGCGCCACTGTCAGGGAGCCTGTGGGGTGCATGATCTGTGGCTGTGGAATCCCCCACCATGGAGCACCCAGCCGGGACCCACTTCACAGACGGGGAGGCGGGAGACGGGCCCTGGGAGAGGAGAGCCCCTGGCCACGGCACACACCTTGCTGGGCAGCAGACCCCTCCTTCCGGAGCCCCCATGGCCTGACAAGCAGGGGATGTGACCGTCTGTTGCATTGTGACATTTCCAGCCTCAACGGGGTGTGGGTGTCACAGCGAACCCCTCAGGTGTGACCATGGAATGACATCATCAGGTGGGCCACCGCTGTGTCCTGGGGCCGGTGACAAAGTCCCTTAAAACGCGCAGCTGACCCAACGGCAGTTCATTACCTGCAGGCTCCGGAGCCAGGAGTGAGGGTGGGCAGCCGCGCCCCATGGGGCCACCTGCCCAGAGGAGCCTCCCCGCTGTCCCCCTCCCCTTCCTGCCAGGACCCCAATCCCGCTGCGTCAGGGACCCTTCCTCCAGTCTGGCCTCATCTTAACGAACCACATCTTCAATGCCCTCTTGCAGGGCCTGGACGTGTCTTTATTTTTTTCCTGCAGAAAAATTCACTGCTGCCACTCGGTTCGCAGTGACCACGTCTTTTTTGGAGGTGGAATTAAACCACGGCGCACCTGCCGAAGTCAGGGAGGAGTGTGAAGGGGACGGGGCCGAGGAGCCACTGCCAGCCCCTCTTCCAGGTTCCAGGACGCGCAGCTCTGGGTCCCCAGTCGGGGCGGAGAAGGGAGACCTGTGCCTGTCTAACACTGCTGCCCTCTGGGTCCCCCCCTGCTCTGCAGGCTGCCCCCCCACCCCACCCCCCGGCCCCAAGCACGCGGCTGCCCTCCCATGCAGGTCACAGGGCTCTCGCCAGCGGGCACCCAAGCTCCAAGCTGCAGCCCCCCCACCCGCCGGAGGCGCCCCCTGTCCCGACCCCGTCCCCCGAACTGCCTCGTGGTTGAAGGTCCCACCTTCTCTTGCTCTGGCCACCTCTGTCCTTTGCAGGTGTGGCCCCTCCACCCTACCAGGGCACCTGCTTCTCAGAGCATCCTCAGGGCACAGCTCTGCCTGCTGAGCAAAGCCTGCTGGTCCCTGGGCATGGGCAGTGAGGGGAAAGAGTTGGTGTCCACCCGGCTTCAGCACGGAGAGACTTCCAGCTGACTCCCGCAGTCCCTCTTCCTTTCTTCCATGGTGAACAAATGTCCAGCGCTTTGCATGGCCTCCCTGGATCACGTCCACTACCCCAGCCCCTTGTGGCTGCAGATGCTCAGGGGACCCAGTTCTGGTCAGTGGGTTGCAACCCAGAGAGGACAGCAGCTACTTTGGGGCCTCCACTAAGGGACTTGGCCCTTTACCCCTTCCTTCACTGGGATGCTGGCGCGAGGGCGCAGTGCCTTGGCCCCAGTGTCTGGGCCCCTGGGGGACGATGGAGAAGCACGTGGGGTGGACCCTGGGGAGCAGGGTCTTAGGAAGACACCGGTGTCTTGACTGCCACCACTCCCATCTCAGCTGGACCTGACACCCATGCCCAGTGCAGGCGCCAGCCAGGGCCCAAAGGCAGGAGCCCCTGAAGCGCTACTCATGCCTCACTCGTCATGGGCTGGACACTGGGGAGGCCGCCCCCACTGAGGCCCAGCAGATTCCCGAGGGCTGCAGTCTGCAGAGAAAAGCCAGGCAAGGGCAGCTGACCCCACTCCATCGGCCCTGGAGCAGTCTCAACACTTGGGGGCTGCAAACAAAGGAGGTGTCAATGCCAAGCAGGCCCACGGGTGGGGGGATGAGGACACCAGGACGCGACCGGTTCCAACAGGGCAGCATGTCTTCTGACTGGCGTCCCTCTCCCAGCTTCATGGAGCACAGTCTTCCTTTCCCTGCTAGAAACACCCCCTCCTCTGCGGCGCCCACGCACGCCCGGGAACGTGGGTCTTGAGTAAAAGGGCGACGGGGGTGTCTGATGGGCAATGGAGGCCCCAAAGAGACGGTGCCTTCCCCCGGCAGCCACGGTCCAGTGCTCGGCCATTTCCGGGATTCTGTCTGCTCCCCTACCTCCCCCCCACCCCCACTCCCAGGAAGCGCCTCCTTCTCTTTCCTCCCTGGCTTGGGTCTGGTCAGTTTGTGTTACTGCAACCGGAGAGCTTCACCCATACGTACCCTTGGGGATGGGATTATCGAGCTGGGATCTCCTGATGGTGAGAAAGGGGCCATGCTGGAGGCAGCATAGGGCAGCCCTCCCCTGACAGGCTGCAAAGAGATGCCAAGAGAAGGCCTCAAAGAGCCCTGACCACTGCGCCTTCCTGCCTTCACCCCTGGGGAAGAGCCCAGCTCTGACCTGCACAGACCCTCCAGTGGCAGCAACACCCCCTGTGTGAATGCACACCCCATTCTGCCTGGGGTGGAGAATAGTGATGGGCTCTGCCTGTTCTGCTTCCAGCTCCTAGAAGGTCTTGGGGAGACCTGCTGGCTGAGCTGACCTGTGTACCCCAGCATCCAATCAAAGGGATTCCCATGGCCACTTAGCCAAGGAGTCAGCAGCAGGTTACCTAAAAAAGTTGTGTGGGAGCACTGAGGCTTTAGGGCCCCTTTTTGAGATCATGGAGGCTTGACACCTCCATGGGGCCAGCAGAGTCCTTGTGCAAGACTCCATGTGGGCCTCAAGTGGGTCCACCTTGGATGGTCCTTCGGGCATCATGTCTACTACAATTTACTTGGCCTCGGGGTGTGGGCCATCATGAGCCCCTGGTTCAGACATAGGAGGGAAAGATGGATGGAGAGGTGGAGGGATGGATGGATGAGTGGATGGATGGTTGGGTGGATGACTGGGTGGTTGGGGAGGTGGGTGGATTGATGGATGGATGATGGATGGATGGTTGGGTGAATGGATGGATGGGTGGGTGGGTGGGTGGATAAATGAATGGATGGAGAGGTGGGTGGATAAGTGGTTGGGCGGATGGACAGTTGGGTAGGTGGATGGACAGATGGATGGATGATGGATGGATGAGTGGATAGATGGTTGAGTGGATGGGTGGGTGGGTGGGTGGGTGAATAGACAATGGATAGATGGATGGATAGATGGATGGATGATGAATGGATGGAGAGGTGGGTGGATAGATGGTTGGGTGGATGGACAGTTGGGTGGGTGGATGGATAGATGGATGGATGATGGATGGATGAGTGGATGGATGGATGGGTGGATGGATGATTGGGTGGGTGGGTGGATGGCGAGAGAGGTACATAGATGTATACATATATATGTACATACATTCAAATATCCATAAAGAAAGAGACAGAGGTAGATGAGTGATTGATTGATAAAGCAGAGGATGAAGACAGACACATGGACACACAGGCTGACATAGCCAAGGGGATGTGCAGATCAACGTGCACTGCCAGGAACAGCCATGGCTGCTGTTCTTAGTACTTTCCTGGTGGTGACTCAGCTACTCCTCAAACAGCCATCAGCAGACTTTTCAGAGGAGGAAAGAGAAGCCAGGATGGCTGTCCATGCGGGCTCTGAGACCTGCAGCTTACAGCGGTCCCACAGGCACCTGGCCCAGGGAGAGCCACAGGTGAGGAGACGAGATCACTCCTGTGGGAGACCCAGAGTCCTGACAGCCCTGGGGGTGCACAGAACAAACCAGCTCCCAGAACCAGGCAAGGAAAGAAGGGTCCTTGGAGCTCCTGGGGACACAGAGAACTCAGATCCAAAGGATGCACACCAGGACACATGCCTGTTTCATTGGGACTCCAGGGAGAAGGGGGAATGCATTTGGCGGAGATACGTGGTGGGGGGAGTTTCCCCAGCCTCAACCCCGCTCCCATGCAGCTCTGCCACATTCGGGCTAAAGGGGGTGGCTTAAAATGATCCAAGCAGGCCCGGCTTCCGGCCACAGCAGGCAGCCCGAGGCGACCGACTGGTGGCACCATGGGGGTGGCTCGAGGGCATGAAGAAGCCCCTGAGCCAGCAGCACCTCCCACGCCTACCCTTCCAGGCCTCGAGCCACTGATCCAAGGACATTTTCTGCAGGACACGCTGGGCAGGCAGGGGTGCAAGGGCGGGTGTCCACCCCTGCTCTCTGTGGCCCCTGGCTGTGAAGATGTCTCCTCGGCAGCAGTGCCTCTGTTCGCCTCTTCTTGCCAACTCCGTGGCCCTGACCCTGCTGGCACCAAGCGGGCGAGCAGCAGGGGGTCCAGCGGGGTGCCTGGGGGGAAGGGGCTATGGGCGGGGGGCTGTTTCCTGCCTCTTTGCCCTGCACGTGCTCTTCCTTCCACCTGGATTGCCCACCACCACCTGCCCTGTGCATTCCGCTCCGTTCCCTTCCAGCCCCCTTACCCCCACCTCCACATCCCATCAATCTCTGCCCCTCTCCACCCACTGTCCCTCTCTGTCCCAGTCTGTCTTTCTCTGCCCCCTTCTATCCCTCTCCATTCCCCTCTCCCTGACACCCTCCCCTCTCTCCAACCCCTCCATGCCTCTCCATCTCTTCCTGCCCCTCACCATCCCTCTCTACCCCTTTCTGTCTCCCTCCATCCCCCTCCCCATCCTGTCCCACCCTTCTCTGTCCCCCCACCCCCACCTCCTATCACCAGCAAATACCCCCTTGGCCTCTGAGGTCTGACCTGGACACCACCCCCTCTTGGGGAAGCACCCTTGGCCCCAGCTGAGACTCCAGCCTGTGCAGGGTCAGCCTCCCCTGAGATCAGAGAGCCCTGTGCACCCCTCTGCTCAGCAGAGTCCTGGAGCCCAAATCCCACCTACCCCCCACCCCACCAGGGACAGAAGGGTGGCACTGGCCCTTCCTTGAGGTTCCGGGTCACTGGGGCTCCCTGTCCAGCGGTGACTGGGTACTTGGGAGGGGGCAGGCGAGGAGGCCAGGCAGGGGTGTGGGGGGGCTGGGGCTGGGTGAGAGGCTCATGTGAGAGTGACCAGTGGGCCCAGTGGCGGGAGGGGTCCAGGCTCTTGAGGGCCCCCAGTGCACTCCCACCTGAGCCAGCCTGGCCCTGGGGAGGCAGCAGGAGAGGGGGTTGGGGGCACACCCAGACCCGGGGCAAGGGTGGCTTCTGTGACTGCCACGTGTGCGTGGGTCTGCCACCGAGGAACTGACTATGTGGCTGGAAACTAGACCTGGGATGCTTCGAGGTAGGTCCGAGAGGGCAGCTGGAGGGGTCAGGGTGGGTGCAGGGAGCTGGCTGCAGAGGGGCGCCACCTGGGGCTGGCTTCAGCCTCTGCTCCTGGGCTGCAGTTCCCCTTGAAAGAGGGAGTGTGCACGTGTGTGTGTGTACAAGTGAGTGTGTGCGCATGTGCACGTGTGTGCCCCCAGAGAGGGGAGGGGTGCCACTTGAGGTGCCTGGGTGCAGAACCTACCTCCTGCGGGGGGTGCAAGAAGGAGACCCCTCAGCACCCCCTTACTGCCATCACCAGTGGCCTCCAACCCCCTCCCAGGCCTGTTGAAGCCCCCCCATCCCCGCTGCTCTCTGCCTCTCCTGCGCCCCTCCAGCCGCTGGCCGCGTCCTGCTAGTCGCCTTTGCCCCCGCAGTCCTCTGCTGACCCCCATTGAACCCGGCCGAAGACCCCGAGTTTCTCATCTCCTCCCGCGGGCCGGCCACCATCCGAAGGCGCCTGGTCTCCTTCGCCTCGCGTGCTGAGCCCTCCTGCCCTCGCTGCCCCTGGGCTCGGCTGTGGCGTGTGGCCTTCGGGTGCCTGACGCCAGGGCTTGGGTGGCCGTCCGGGTGGGGGGCGGACGGACATAGGACACCTGGAAGCTGAAGCAGACCTGGGGCGGGGGGCGTTCCAGGGCGGGGGCGGGTGGGGAAGGGGCTCCAGTCCAGAGACCTCTGCACAGACCAGGGGGCAGACAGTTATCCAGAAAGGCGGGTCCCCGTGCGGCGATGGGGCACACACGGGTCCCTGGGAGGGGCCGGCGGTGGCGGGCGCGAGAGGGGCTCGGCTGAGGCCGCGGCCGGCCGGAAGGGGGCGCCCACGGCGCGGGCGCAGGCGGAGCAGCCCCGGGCGGGGCGGGGCTAGGGGCGGGGCCGGGGCGAGACGGGGCGGGGCCGGGGCGGGGCCAGGGGGCGGGGCGGAGCAGCCCCGGGCTGGGCGGGGCCGGGGCGGGGCCAGGGGCGGGGCCGGGGCGCGCCAGGCGCGCGGGCAGACGGCAGGGGGAGCCCGGAACCCAGCTGATCCCGCCCCGCAGCCCGAGCACCGCTCCCGGGGCCGCGTGAGGATGGACCCGGTGTCACGAGTCGGACCAGACACGCCCATCACCTGGGGACCCGGGAGGAGAGCCGGCAGCCCCCGGCCCAGTCTCCCAAAAGAGGTCTGAGAAAGGAGCCGGCACAGGGCCAGTCAGCTCTGGTGTGACCCTTCCACGAATTGGCAGCACCCTCAGGACTACCGGTGGAGCTGACCCGGCCCCCAACCCACGGCCGCCAGTGCCCCCAGGCACAGGCTCAGCAGGGCCCCAGCACCCAGATGCAGGGAGCTCCTGACACCTGCTGCAAAGGGGATCCCAGTGAGCTTGCCAGAAACCGGGGCTCAGTTGCTGAACCACTTCCGGGCCTGCCACTGAGCTAGAATTGGCGGGGCACAAGGCAGGGGGCTGGCAGTGAGGGTGGGAGCAGATGGCCAGTGGACAGGCCTGGGTCTCCCGGCGCAGAAGAGAGGAGCAGGAGTGCGGCGGGACGAGGGCCGGGCTGGGCAGAGTGGGCAGGGGTGTGCTCCTGCCAAGGCCCAGGCACAGGACACAGGCAATTTCAGGGTCCACGAAGAGCATGGTCAAGGGGAGTGGTGGGGGGCAGTGGCTTCCGACCCACAGGGAAATACCTGCCCTCTGGGGACCCTGAGAGGGGCTCAGAGAGGCTCCCAGGGAACCCGAGTCAGCCCCGCTCTTTCCCTGAGACCCTGGACCACTCTTCACCCACATGGGGGCCCAGACAGTGGGTCCCGCTTCCCCATCCCACACGGGCCTGTGGAAAGCTGCACCAACTCTCCCAACACCCAGAAACTGCTGAGGGCAGGAGGGCTTCCTGTACACCCTCCTGAGCTCTGGGCTGGATTGAGGGGCCGCTGAGCCGGCGCCACCCCAAAAGGGAGTTGGGGTGGGAGTCAGCACTCCCAGAGGCGGCCCCTCCCCTCGCCGGCCTGGCCCTGGCCCCAGCTGCCCCCACCTGGGACCCTGCCCCGGGCGGCCTCTGACAAGTTGGGCATTCAGGCTGCGGCCGGTGCAGGGAAGGGGTCGGGGTCCTGCTCTGTCACGGGCGGGGCACCCCGGGCCCCTGCCTCCCTTGGCTTGAAGGGTGGCGCCACATAGGCCGGGCTTTGATGGCCTCTCCCCAAGCCGAGCTAGCCCGCTCCGCTCTGCCTGGCTGCCCTGCCCCCGGCCCCGGCTGCGCGCGCTGGCGGGCCGGGGGTTTGCTTTGGCCGCCCGCCAGCCCTGGAATGTGCCGGCCGGACAGGGCCCTCCCCGGAGCCGGGCGCACAGAGCACACACTGTCTGCGAGCCCTGGGCGGGCGAGGCACAGCCTGCCCGGCGCCGCGGTGACTAAGGCACAGAGACCCCAAACAAGGATGAATGGGGTCCACCCAGGCCCAGACGCCCGGGAATGGGGCGCGGGGCATCCAAAGACGCAGTGGAATCTGGAACGGGCCACCTGGGGGCCCCAGGGCCGGCCTACGTGAGCGCATCCACGCCGTGCCCAGCTGCCGGATGCCTCTGGGACGGGACTCCCCAGGCGCCAGGGCACAGGGAGACGTGGGGAGCACCATGGGTGGGGCTGAAGGTGCTCCGAGAATTGGGGCACGGAACACACAGAGACCCTGGAGTTGGGGAGTAAGGCAGCTGTGGGGTGACAGCCCCATGCCCCAGTCCTTGGTCTCGGGAGGGGTGGGCCGACGCTGCCCAGACTGGGAACCTTGAGGCTGGGCTCTGCAGGGCTGTGGGCCTGGGTAGGGGGCCCAGCACAGGTGGGGGGAGGTTGGGACGTGGGTGGAGCGAGGCGGATACCCAGCACCTGGTCCGTAGAGGTGCTGGGGGAGGCCCTGTGGTGCCCAGTGCCCAGCGCAGACTAGAATGTCCAGGCTTTCTGATTCCTTGGGGTACATAGCACCCAGAAATCCGGATGAGGGGTCCCAGCCATATGGTGCTGACACGAGGGGGCACATGGCCGCAAAACCCAGGCTCAGTCCCATGGGTCATGTCGCTGGCATATTCGCGGGGCAGAGTCCAGCCCTCAGGAGAGCTGAGGGGCTCTCAGGACCCCCGGGAGGGGAGTGCAGGCAGTGGGGCAGCCGGCGGTGCCCAGAGGCCAGTGGGGACGGGGACGGCGCTGGGTGGCTGTCTGGGGGCTGCCTCTCTGCGGGCACAGGGAGTGCCCCCTGCACCTGGCCAGCCCCGTGGGTGGCGGCCAGCCGAGATGAATGGCCCACAGAGAGGGACAAGGCTGGATGGGACGCCACACGGGGTGTCCAAACCGCAGGAACGTGGCGCCACCGCCGGCCAGGCAGGACACAGCCTACGTGCCGCACAGCCACGGGGCCTCGGGGCCAGGCTCGGGCTGTCCAGGAGCCTGGGGGCCCTGGAGCAGAGGCGCCCCGTGCTCAGGCCTTGAGGGCATGTCCTGCCTGGTGCTGCTGAGAAGGCTCAGGTACTCAGGTGACAGGGCGTGTCCCATACTTGTGGCTGTGGGACAAAGGCTGCTTTCCTTCATTCGTTCTGACAGCAGGGGCACCCCAGACAGACAGACCGGGGAAGGGGCCAGGAGGCCAAGCATGGAGACTCCCACGCCATGGACCAGCGAGGCGCTGGCCACCAGGGCCTAGAGGCCAAGGCAGGGACTGGCCCAGGAGGGACCCTGATGCCTGCTAGCACCCCAATCTTCCACCACGGAGCCCCGAGTACTGCCGTCCAATGGGCAGGTCTCTGGCCACGCAGGGCGTCAGATGGTGGGTATGTGGTCCCAGGCTTGAGATGAATGGGGTGTAATTTGCCCAGTTGATCAGAGGAATGGGATTCCCACCACCTGGAAATCCAGGTCAGTCAGACACACAGCCCAGATTCTCAGCATAGGAGGGCTGATGCCCCGGAACCAGCATGAAGGAACTGAGCTCCCCAGATGCCAGGTGATGGGGGCAGTGTCCCCGGACACCGGGTGATGGGGGCAGCCTCTCCGGACACCGGGTGATAGGGGCAGCCTCTCCGGACACTGGGTGATGGGGGCAGCCTCTCCGGACACCAGGTGATAAGGGCAGCCTCCCCGGACACCGGGTGATGGGGGCAGCCTCTCCGGACACCAGGTGATAAGGGCAGCCTCCCCGGACACCGGGTGATGGGGGCAGCCTCCCCAGACACCGGGTGATTAAGGGGCAGCCTCCCTGGACCGAGAGGGCATAGCCAACCTAAATCAGGGATGAATGGGTGCACACAGGTTTGGACACAGAGGAGCTCAGAGCACCCAGACCACAGAGGGCCGCGCACCCCACAACTCGGCCGTTGAACGGGGTCAGCACGGCCGAGGCACACACGTGCCACCACGGCCGCATGATCCCCCTGCCTGGGCGGCAGCCCCCTCCCCACAAGCCAGCGCGCTCTATGCGTTCCAACCGCGAGCGCTCCCCAGGCGGCCTCAAAGGAAGCACCCCCGTCCAGGAGCCCCGCCAGGGTCTCCTGCGGCCGCCGGCTGCCAAGTCCCTCTCAGGGGCCGCGGGGCTGGCCTGGGGCTGCCAGCTCCGTGTGGTTTTCTCCTTCCTGCCGGGGGGCCTCAGACTCCCGTCTCGCCAGGCTGGCGTCCCTGCCTGTGGGAGGCACAAAGCCCCCCACAGAGGGGGCCCAGCACACACGGCGCACATAGCACCCCGCTCCATTCTGGGGGACCCCATGTGCACGTCTCCCCTGGGTGCATACCCCGCCCCGCCCGTTGCCCCCCGATGGTGCCTGGGCAGCTGCTGGCCCTCTGCAAACCACCTCTCGTGGACTGGCTGGACTGGGAGACCAGCTCGTCCTTGCACAGGGGCTGCCGTGCACCCACAGGGCTGTACACACCCACTCTTCCGAGGCCCTTCGTGTGGGGGCCTGCCAGGGCATGTGCCCACTCGCCACGTGCCCGGGTCCCACCTGCCATCGCCCCAAAGCATCCTCGGGGCCTGGAGGCCTTTCCCGTCAGGTCCTGCGGCCAGGCCTCCTGTTAAGCATTAACCAGCCATGCGTCCACGTGGCTGCAGATAAGGGGTTCAGAGACACCCCAGCACAGGAGGTACTGGAGCAGGGGTGAGACTTCCTTGGAATCCAGATATACCGGCTGGAGTTACGGGTCCTGCTCAAAGCAGGGGCACTGAGGCTGGACTGAAGCCAGGCCTCTGCGCCACTGGCTCTCATTCCACCTTGGGAGAAGAGGAACTCAGGGTACCAGGTTGGCCCAGCCAGAGGCAGAGGCCAAGCTGGAATCACCCCAAGTTTCTCTGGGTGCCAGGAGCTGGGGCAGCAGCAGGGCCAAGTGGGCCCTGGTACCCGCAAGTGTAGCTGCCTGGGTAACCCCGGGGGCAGTGCCCGGTCACCCTGCCTGCCCAGCCCTAGGCCTCCCTTGGAGCCAACAGTTTCTGAGCTGCCCCCCCAAATCCAGACATTCCCCTATGACTCGGACCGCCCGCCCCGGGCACCCACCCTTCTCAGGCCAAGTGCAGGCCAGGCCGTGCCCTCTGTTCCCCCCCAAAAGTCAGCCCGAAGAGCCTGTCACCCATGTGCAAAGTCCCTGGTAGGGTTCCGGCCACCCCAGCCATGAGGGACGCAGAGGTGGGCCTGGCTCGAGTGCTCGGGTCCTCGGCCCGGGAGGGACCGGCCTCCTCCAGGGAGTTCCTGGCTCCTGAGGGCCAGCAGTTCCGGCCATGAGGTGGGGCTCCCCGAAGCCCTACCTCCCCACCCCTCGGCCAAGTGCACGCCCTGCTCCGGCCGTGGGAGCTGGGTGCCAGCGCCGCCACGGGTGCCAGGGTCCGAGAGGAAGGCCCAGGCCGGGCAGGCCCCAGGCAGCCGCTGCCGTCAGGTGAGCGTGTGGCACTGGGCAGGGGGCCGGGGTGCTGCCGCCTCTGACTCTGGGGAAGTCAGGCTCCTCCGGACGACAGCAGAGGCCCAGAGAAACCCCACCGTGGTAGCACAAAGCGCCCCAGTCAGACTTCAGGAAGGACTTTCCAGCAGGCGTCAAGTAGCAAGTCCGTAATAAGTGTCCAGCCCTGGGCCGATGGGGGCGCCCAGAGGGCAGCCAGCTTCTGGGAGTGGGGTCCAGCACAGAACTGCAGGACAAGCCTGAGGGGCCTAGGGTGATCAGGGAGGGCTTCCTGGAGGAGGCAGGCCTTACACAGGCCTTGAAGGCTGAGCAGGATGGGGAAGAGGGAGCATGTTAGACAGGGGACAGCAGAGGGGAGCTGGGCTGGCTACACCCTGGGCAGCGAGGAGGCTGCCTCTGCTCTGAGAGAGGAGGGCAGAGTACCCACTGAGCAACGGGGAAGGAGACCCCAGAGGGGTGCCCGAGCCAGGGGCTTGATGTAGGCAAGACGCCTGTGTCCCTTCCCTGGGAAAAACGGTTTTATCACCAAGACGGGGCTTCCTCCAGCAAGGCCATAGATGAGAGACTACTGAAGTCAGACAGCAGGAAGGACTTCCTGCCTTTTGTCCAAAAAGTTACTTCCCAGGAGGCAGCCTTAGGCAAGGAGGGTTGGCATTACTGGGGTCGGGGACAGCCAGGAGTGGCGTCTGGGGCCATGTGTCCCAACCGGGGCCCCTGGGCACCTTCCTGGAGCCCCCAGCCTGGAAGCTGGAAGCTGCGGTGGCTCCGAGGGAGTGGACAGTGCCACCTGGTGGCTGCCTGAAGCCTGGCCCTGACCACCACGGGGACCTGGCCGTCCTGGGGGACCCTGCGTCTCCTGGGCACCCCGCCCCCGGAGCTGGAAGCCAGCGTCCCTGGGGTCCCCCCAGCCCAGTTTCTGGGCAGCCCCTGTGGTCCTGAGGGACCGCTGTCACACACGCATGTGAAGCTGGAGGTTCTGTGTCAATGGCTTATCCCGAGTTCCAAACCGTGAGGACCCGTGGAAGCGACTCGAATTCCAGGGTGCGTGGAAGACACCCTGGGTGCCCGCGTGGGCAGCAGAGGGGGCCTGGGCTCGGTCCGGGGGCCGGCTGAATGGGCCGGGCCGGGCAAGAGATGGGACACGAGGGGCCCTTGTTTGCCAGTTCCCAGGAAGGCCAGGGCCCCCCACGCTGTGCCTGCAGCCTCAGGGCAGGCCGGTCACACGGGGTGCATCCCAGGGGTGGTGGCGGGAAGCCCCTCGAGAAGTCGACGTTGCTGGGGGCAGGACCCCCGGGCCCCTTTTTGGGGTACTTTTCTGTCCTGGGTTTCGGGGGGTGTTGCGCCCCTCCAGACCATGGGGGAGGGGCTTAGATGTGTGTATTGGGAGGAGGTCATCTCTGGAATATGCTGGAGTTCCCTTTTGCCCCTTTCCATGCTTGGGCACCAGTTGTAGGGGGCAGGGACCCTGGCTGGGCAGCTGCGCGTACCTGGAATGGGTGTTCAGGCCAGACCCCCAAGCCAGGAGGGGCTAGGAGACAGCGAGGGTCTCATGGGCTCTTGGGGACCCGAGCTGTGACTCCCGCTGGCAGAGGCCAGCCCCAAGAGAGATGCCCGTGGGCCTGGGGTCACAGCAGACGTGGCCTCCCTGCTGCAGTGGGAGGGGCCAGCTGGCCAGGTGTGCTCCCTCCCGGCCCCCCGGGCAGGTGGGAGCAGCCCCTCCCTCCTTCCCACCCGCACACCAAGGGGTGGCCGGGCAGGCAGGCAGGCGAGTCTGGGCAGCTGAGTCAGCGCGCAAGGAATGTTCCAGCCGCTCCCAGCCCCGCCCTGCCTGCACCTGCCCCCACCGCGCCCGCGTCCCCAGGCACTGCTGGCCCTGCGCCCGTGCCAGGAAAGCACCCTCAGCCCAGGCCTGTCTTGACGAGCTTCCACCTGCAGCCGGCCCCCCGCCTCGCCACCCTACCCCCCAGAGCCCCGATCCTTGGGAGTCCCCTACCCGAGCTTCCAAACTGTCCTGAGCCCTGGACCCCATGCCCACAGTGAACCTGTGTGACCTCTAGTGTGGTGGGCCCTGAGAGGTGGGGACAGGGACAGAATGGCCCCTGAGGGACCACTGCCAGTCAGGGACTGTCCATCCATGGCTAAACAGGGGCCAGCTGGGGAGCTTCCTGGAGGAGGAGGCTTGGTGCCAGCCCTCAGGCTGCTAAGGGGCTGGGCGTGTGGGGCTGTGTGGTGAGGGCTGGTGAGGACCGGGCCACTGGCTGGGGCCAGGGGTCTGATGTGGAGGTGGCCAGGAGGCCAGGCCTGCCCGCTGCCCGGGACCCAGCGCCTCCCTTCTGGCTTCCACTCAGAGCACTTGCCACTTGCCATGCCGGACTGCCTCCCTGCCCGGGGAAGTCCCCATGCCCGCTGCAGCTGGGCAGATGGGGCGGCAGGCAGGGCCCTGAGGGGGCAGCCACATAGGTGACCCCGGCTCTTGGGCTGACTCCTCCAGGCCAGGAGGGCAGGAAGATGGCACCCCCACCCGATTCCCCCGGCACCCTGCCCCCAGCTCACACCACAGCTTTGCCCGGGTCCGTTCCAGCCCTCGTCCCCTGGATCCCCTGTGAGTCCTGGGACCCCAGAGGGGCAGGGGATGGCCGGGCGTAGGGGGGTGACCGTCTGTGGGGGCAGCTCAGGCCCTCTCTGCACTCCCCAGGGCCCTCCTGGGTGCTCGCTGCCATTGCTGGGGCTGCCGGCGTCCTCATCGTCTCCTGCCTCCTCTGTGTCATCTGTCGCTGCTGCCGCCCCAGGACAAAGTCCAGAGACAAGGAGACTGTGAGCCTGGGCAGTGCCAGGGGTGCCACCACTGCCCACGCGGTGAGGAGCGCTGTGTGCCCGGCCGGTGCCAGCCAGCTGCCTGGTTGGCAGGGCTCAGGCTGGGGGCGGGTCAGCGGGCAGAAGTAGGTGCGCCAAGGGGAGGGGAGAACCGGGAAGGCGGCTGGGGCAGAGCCCGAGGGCCCTGGGCACTGGAACCGGGAGCTGGTCTGTGGGCCATGGGGAGCCATGGCAGGTTCTTGAGGGAGGTAGTGGTGCAACCGGAGCCCTGTTTGGGGCAGATCCATCCGTTCTGGCTGGTCTCCCGGAGCTGAGGTGCGGCAGTGAGCCCTGATGGTGCCCTGTGGTGGTGTGTGGGGGGGTGCCTCGAACCGCACGGGGGAGCTGCTACCTTGGAGTCTGGGACTGGACAGGGGCAGTGTCTCAGCAGACTCGGTTGCCCCTGCTCCTGCCCCGCTCCCCAACCCAGGTGCAGCCAGATGTGGATGGCCTAGAGCCCGGCCTGGGGGGCCTCCAGCAGTGGGGGCGCCTGCAGCTGTCCCTGGAGTACCAGCCTGCGAGCCAGGAGGTGAGGGCCCACTCTGCCACACTGCTGGCGGTTGGGGAGGGCGGGCTGGGGCAGGGGGCACCTCCGCTGAGACCCCCCCGTTTCTCCCAGGTCAGGGTGGGCCTGAAGCAGGCGACTGGCCTGCAGGCCCCAGGCTCCGGCCACACGGCTGACCCCTACGCTCGCGTCAGCCTGTGCCCCCCGGCTGGCCCCAGCCACGAGACGCGTGTGCACCGAGGCACGCTCAGCCCGGTGTTCGAAGAGACCTGCAGCTTCCAGGTGGGGCGCGGCCGGCGGGGGCAGCGGCCAGGCCCGGGCAGGGAACCCCGCTGACCCCCCGCACCGGCCCCGCAGGTCCCTCCGACCGCGCTGCCCCGGACCGTGCTGCTGGTGCAGCTCCTGGCCTCCCGGCGCTTCTCCGCGCACACGCCGCTGGCCGAGCTGCGCCTGCCCCTGGCCTCGGTGGACCTGCGGCACGTCCTGGAGCGCTGGCACGAGCTGGGCCCACCGGGCACCGTCGAGGTGAGGCCACGGGGGCCCGGGGGAGGCAGAGCAGGCAGGGGGCCCGGGCCGCGCGGTGGAGCCCCCCGCGCTGAGACCCCCTCGTGCCCCTGGCAGCCGGAGCCGAGCGGCGAGCTGTGCTTCTCGCTGAGGTACGTGCCCAGCGCGGGCCGGCTGACCGTGCTGGTGCTGGAGGCCCGCGGCCTGGGCCCGGGGCTGGCAGGTGAGGCCCGTGCAGCCCGTGGGGTGGGCAGAGGCCCCAGCACCCTGCGCCAGCTTCTGACCCAGTGCCCCCCGCCCCTCCGTGCCCGCCCAGCGCCCTATGTGAAGGTCCAGCTGCTGCTGAACCAGAGGCCCTGGAAGAAGCGGAGAACGTCCGCCAGGAGGGCCACGGCCGCCCCCTACTTCAATGAGGCCTTTGCCTTCCGCGTGCCCGTCGCCCAGCTCCAGGTGGGCCCCGGGGAGGCGGGCGGGCGGGGGCCACGGCCCGGGCCGAGCTGATGGCCGCCTCCTCACAGGGCGTGGACTTGGTGCTGGCCGTGTGCGCCCGTGGCCCGCAGCTCCGGACCGAGCCCGTGGGGAAAGTGCTGCTGGGTGCCCGTGCCTCCGGCCAGCCCCTGCAACACTGGGCCGACATGCTGGCCCACGCCCGGCGCCCCAGCACCCAGTGGCACCGCCTGCGGCCCCCCAGCGAGGTAGACCGGGTCCTCGGCCTGAGGCCCCGCGGGCGCCTCCCCTTGCCCCGCTCCTGAGAGCACCCAAGCCTCAGTTTCCCCTGCCAGGCCTGGCGGACCTGGTCGAATAAACGCCATCTCCGGCTGCCTCCACTGCCTGTCCTTCCTGAGCCCTGGGGGACAATACAGAATTGAGGAGGGGGCTCCCTGCAAGAACAGCCCCCTCCCAAGGGCAGGGAGGTTCTCCCTTCCAGGCTGAGTCTGCCCTGGGGCTTCTATCTCAGGCCTGACCCTGGGGTGGGGGCCGCAAAGTCCCCAGACCCTTCTCTGCCCCTTCCGGGCATGTCTGCAGGGTCTGGAGAGGCAGGCACGGCCCTGGGAGGGGGTGGGATGCCGCGAAGACGCGGGGACAAGGGGGCGGCGGCGGCGGTGGGGGGTGGTGGCGGAGGGAGGGCCCCCCCACCCAGGCGCCTGGGCCCCGCGCAGGCAGCAGGGGGCAGTAGAGGCCTTCGGAAGCGGCGCGGGGGCCCGGGGGCCGAGGCCTCCTAATCCCGCACATCTGGAAGCTTTAGGGTTTGCAGAGCCTCCTGCGCCCGCCGCCTCGGATCCTGCCTACGCCCCAGAAGCCCCGAGCCGGCAGGGCGGGCCGCGCCGCAGCGCGCAGACGGTGCCAAGTCACGCAGGCGGGGGGCGGTGGCGCGGGCCCCGGGGTCAGGGAGAGGTTCCCCGTGCTCCCAGGCTCGGAGGACGTGTCCCGAGCCGCCCAGGTGTGGGGCCGAGGCTGGGCGTACCGAGCACGGCTGGGGAGGGGGCTCAGCAGGCATGTCTGGGGGCCTGGCCCCTGCTCCCAGGGCGGGCAGGTGATATCAGCCCCCCGCCGGGGCCCCAGGCCCGAGGCCGCGTTTGGGGGTCCAGCCTGGGAGCTGGGCTTGGAGAAGGGGTCGCCGGCCAGCTGTGCTGCGGGGCTCGGTGGGCTGTGGTGGAACATAACCCATTGAGGGCCCAGGCTTTGGGGGGCGGGCCCCCCAGGACAACACGCCACCGGGAGTCCCCTGCCATGGGCCGGACAGAGGCCATGGGGCAAAGTGTGATCGGGACCCCGAGTGAGGGTGGACAGGGCTGACTTGGGGCGAGGCTGTGCGGCCCCACGTGTGTCCAGCCTCGGCGAGGTGGCCAGCAAAGCCACGTGCGCCGTGTCCCCAGGCTCCTTGGAGAACAGCGAAGGCTCCTCGGACTCGTCACTGGGCCCTAAATAGCTCTGCTCGCCTCGGCTCCCCCCACCAAGACTTCTTGGATGGGGTGGCAGCACGTGGCCAGCCCGCGGCCCGGGCAGCTGGGGGGCCGCGCGCCGGCTCTCTCTGTCCCCATTGGCCTGGGGCAGCTACATGCCCTTTCCGAGCGGGGGCCTGGCTGGGGGGAGGCCATTTATACCCTCCCCGGCCCCCCAGCCCACTCGCCACCGCCAGACCTTGCTCCCAGCTCTGCAGCACAGGCTCTCGGTGAGGCCCTGCCCGGCCGGTCAGGCCAGGCCGCGGGCGGCACTCAGGCGGGCCTGCAGGAGGACGCCCTGGGTGGGGGCCTGGGGGCCGCGGCCAGCAGCCCCTCAGGGGGCTCCCACAGAGTGGGACGCAGGGGGAAGAGACACCTGGGGATGCTGGCGGGGCGGGGCAGGGGTCCGGGCAGCCCCTGGTGGTCTGATCTCACTTCTGGGGACACTGGTTTTGAGGGTCGAGGGACCCCAAGAGCTGGGCCCCCAAGCTGAATCGGGGAGCAAGTTTCTTGTACTTCGGCCGGTAGCCAAGGAAGCGGGGTTAAAAATATCTGTTGCTCGGCGGCCACCTGTGCTGGCCCCCCCCCCGGGTGCCCCCGCCACACCCCCCTCGGAGACAGCTGCAGCTCCTCCAGGCCCTGCCCTGGGCATCTCGGGAGCACTTTCTCCTCTTACCCCCCACCCCGGGGAATTCCAAGACATCCCCCTCTGCAGAGGGAGCGAGGAGGGGGAGCACGGGGTGGGAAGGGGGGCAGCGGCACCCCCTCACTGCTGGCCTGGCGGCTGTACCCTTGTGGCCTGACACCCCTGCCTTTCTCTCCACACAGGATCTGAGCTCACGATCTCAGGATGGGGGAGTAAGTGGGGTGCCCAGCGCGATGCCCGGGGGTGGGGTCTCTGCATCTCCCCAGCAGCTACCCCTGCCCACCCCACCCTCTCCCAGCCCACCCTCTCCTGCTCCCCACCGGCCTGGCCTGACCCGATCTTTCCCTTCTCTCCTCTCCTTCTCTTACCCCGACCTCGCCGGACAGTGAGGAGGTGAGTACCTGGTTGGAGAAGGGGAGTGAGAGGTGGGGGGGCGCTGGGACCCCAACTCCGTGGAGGTCAGAGGTCAGAGCTTCAAGTCTTTGATGCACAGAGACGAAGCCAGCCTCCCCCCACCGGCCCTGACGGGACAGAGGAAGTGGCAGCCTGGGCCTTCCTGGGCAGGGAAAGTGGGGGCTGTGGCCCGGCTTCTCAGAAGGAATCGCACCCCCCCAGGCCCTGCAAGGGTCACCCCTCCCCTGTGCCTCACCTGCCTTTCCCACCCCCACCCCCCAAGTTCTTAGGACCTGGCTGTCCGTCCTAGACGGGGTCAGCAGGCCAGGCCTGTGCCCTGGAGGTCCTGGCTGGTCCTCCAGCTCAGCCGGCCCCCCATGGAGCCCCTGACCCTGCTTCCCGCCCCCTGACCCCCCACAGAAACGCAACAGGGCCATCACGGCCAGGAGGCAGCACCTGAAGGTAAGAGTGGGCTTGGGGAGGGGGCCGGGGCCTGCGGGAGGGACTGCAGCCCTCACGGCGCCCCCCACCCCACCCCGCAGAGCGTCATGCTGCAGATCGCCGCCACGGAGCTGGAGAAGGAGGAGGGCCGCCGGGAGACCGAGAAGCAGAACTACCTGGCCGAGCACTGCCCCTCCCTGCACATCCCCGGCTCCATGTCCGAAGTGCAGGTACCCCGCCCCGCGCCCAGCCCCGCGCCGCCACCACCTTCCGGCCCACTGCCTCGGTTTCCCCACCTGCCAAGGGGCAGCGCCAAGCAGGTGGCCAGAGGCTGGGGCCGGTCAGGGCCAGGGTCAGGGCCCACCCCCTGGTCTCCCACCCCAGGAGCTCTGCAAACAGCTGCACGCCAAGATCGACGCCGCCGAGGAGGAGAAGTACGACATGGAGATGAGGGTCCAAAAGAGCACCAAGGAGGTGAGGCGCGGGCAGGGGCAGGGGCGGGGGCGGGGGGTCACGGGGCGCTGGACTCAGCTCCCCCCGCCCCCCGCAGCTGGAGGACATGAACCAGAAGCTGTTTGACCTGCGCGGCAAGTTCAAGAGGCCCCCACTGCGGCGCGTGCGCATGTCGGCCGACGCCATGCTCAAGGCCCTGCTGGGTTCAAAGCACAAGGTGTGCATGGACCTGCGGGCTAACCTGAAGCAGGTCAAGAAGGAGGACACCGAGAAGGTGCGTCCGCCGGCGCCGCCGGGGCCCAGGCCTCTCACCTGGGGCTGACCCCTCTCACCTGGGGCTGACCCCCTCCCACCTGGAGCTGACCCCCTCTCACCTGGGGCTGACCCCTCCCACCTGGGGCTGACCCCTCTCACCTGGGGCTGACCCCTCTCACCTGGGGCTGACCTCCTCTCACCTGGGGCTGACCCCTCCCACTTGGGGCTGACCCCCTCTCACCTGGGACTGATCCCCTCTCACCTGGGGCTGACCTCCTCTCACCTGGGGCTGACCCCCTCTCACCTGGGGCTGACCTCCTCTCACCTGGGGCTGACCCCTTCCCACCTGGGGCTGACCCCCTCTCACCTGGGGCTGACTCCTCTCACCTGGGGCTGATCCTTCCACCTGGGGCTGACCCCCTCTCACCTGGAGCTGACCCCCTCTCACCTGGGACTGACCCCCTCTCACCTGGGACTGACCCCCTCTCACCTGGGGCTGACCTCCTCTCACCTGGGGCTGACCCCTTCCCACCTGGGGCTGACCCCCTCTCACCTGGAGCTGACCCCCTCTCACCTGGGACTGACCCCCTCTCACCTGGGACTGACCCCCTCTCACCTGGGGCTGACCTCCTCTCACCTGGGGCTGACCCCTTCCCACCTGGGGCTGACCCCCTCTCACCTGGGGCTGACTCCTCTCACCTGGGGCTGATCCTTCCACCTGGGGCTGACCCCCTCTCACCTGGAGCTGACCCCCTCTCACCTGGGGCTGACCCCTCTCACCTGGGACTGACCCCTCTCACCTGGGGCTGACCCCTCTCACCTGGGGCTGACCCCCTCTCACCTGGGACTGACGTCCTCTCACCTGGGGCTGATCCCCCCCCACCTGGGACTGACCCCTCTCACCTGGGGCTGACCTCCTCTCACCTGGGGCTGACCCCTCTCACCTGGGGCTGATCCTTCCACCTGGGACTGACCCCTCTCACCTGGGACTGACCCCTCTCACCTGGGACTGACCTCCTCTCACCTGGGGCTGATCCCCCCCACCTGGGACTGATCCCCCCCACCTGGGGCTGACCCCGTCTCACCTGGACCTCACTCCTCCCTCTCACCCTGCCTGGCCCCTGCTGGCTGAGCCCCCCGTGGGGTGGGGTCCTGAGTCGCCCCCCGTCGCCCCCAGGAGCGGGACCTGCGTGACGTGGGCGACTGGAGGAAGAACATCGAGGAGAAGTCGGGCATGGAGGGCAGGAAGAAGATGTTCGAGACAGAGTCCTAGGCCCCCTGTCTCCACCCCGCTCCCCGGGCACACGGCGGGCAGGGGCCTGCGGCGCCCACGGAGTGGCAGGGGTATCACCCCAAAAGTCAATAAAGGATGCGAACCCATGGCTGGTCCCTCGCTGCCCACAGTCCCCGCCTGCCCTCAGGGCACCCTTGCCGGCCCTGACTCCTCAGCCTGGCGCCCTGGGTGTCAGGCCTGGGCAGGCGTCAGACGCTGATCTGAGCACGGGGCAGTGCCACGCCAGGGAGGCCCCCCCATGTGGGCTGGGACTGGACAAGCCGCCGGGTCCAGGGGCGCCCAGGAAGACCCTGCAGGTGGAGCCTGCCCCTGGCTGCACCGAGCTGCAGGGGGACCCCTTCAGGCCGTGTCCACCGTGTCCTCGGCAAGGTAGCCATGGGAGGGGCTGGTGGCGTGTACCCGGCGGGCTTCCCCAGGTGAGCCCTTTGTCCATTTGCCCTGTCCATTGCCACAGGGCACAGCCCCAGGAGGCCCCAGCTGGGCGGGAGATGGCCACACGCTCCCACGATACAGGGTCCCCAGCCCCCTGCCCCCAGGCTGCTCCCCCGGGATGCAGTCAGAGGCCGGCAGCCACGTCAATGCCCCCAGCTGGAGCCCCATGCGCCCCCCGCCCCTGACGTGCTTCTCTGGCTCACTCTGCCTTTCTGTGCCCAGGCCCACCCTGTGTCCCCCACGTGAGCCCCCAGGATGTGACGAGGGGCCTGGCTGGCCCTGGCACCCCAGCCATGCACGGGGAAATGGATGCATGGGCTCCCGGCCTCCCAGCCTGGGGTGCCCACAGGGAGACACGGAATCAGTGCCCGGCTCCTCTAAACACTGTGCACCCCAGCTGGGCTCACCCTCCCCGGGGCCCCACGGGGAGCCGCTTCCTCCAGCACCCAAGGCCGCCCGTCACACACATCAGAGGCAGCGGCAGTGTCCCTGGCTGCCGGACATGGCCGTCCCTGCAAGGACGCGCTGTCAGCCCTGCGCCTCAGATCTCCGGGGGCCCAGGGGGCTGTGATGGAGCAGCTGTCAGCTGGGCCCCTGCCCTTGCCCTCCGGAGGTCGGGGCAATTGATCTGCGGGGGCCGGAGGTGGGGGGACGCAGCCTTGGGCTGCCATGAGGGCCGGATGTCAGTGCGCCCAGGATGGCCTTCGCCCAGTCCCACTCCCGCCCCCCACCTGCCTCCATCCGGCCCGGGAATGCGACCAGGTCCCCCCTCCGCCCCGGCCTGCCCCTCCTGTCTCCCTGAGACCCTGTAGGGGAATGCTGCCCAGGCCCCAATTTGGGGCAGACAGTGGGCTCGAGGCAAGGGCTCTTGGAGCCAGTCAGGCAGCTCTGTCACCGCCTTGGGGTTTGGAAGCACAGCAGGGGTGTGGGGCTCTGTGCTGTGACGGGGGACAAGGGGCACCGCTAAGGTGGGGTCAGTGGACCCTGGGACCTGGCCTGGGACAGGGTACAAAGGAAGGGGGGTCTCAGATGAGGCCTGAAGAAGGGGGAGAAGCCACAGGCGCAGGCAGACCAAAGGGGCCAGAGAATTTTCTAGACCACGTGGCAGCTATGCAGAGCCGAGTGAGCCCTGCAGGCTGGGAGCTGGGGGAGCCGATGTCAGGGTGGCCGGGGTGCAGAAGGGCTGTCTTGCCCCGTGGGGAAGGGGCCCAGACGTCTCACAGGCCATGGGCAGTGTGGAGCTCTGGACAGGGGCAGGGCCGCTGTGGCCTCCTCTGCACAGGCAGGAACAGCTGAACCGGGACCAGGCAGGGGTGAAGTCCAGGTGGGGACCCCTGGGGTGGGCCTGGCAGGGGCCGGGGAAGAAGGCGCAGAGGCCCTGGGTGGCCACGGGCTGGGGGAAGCCCTAGTTCTGAGGCTAGACAGTGGGTTTGCAGATGTTTGTTAGGGTATTCAAGGAAGGAAGCAAGAGAGGGAACAAACAAACAAACATCAAGCCATGCTCGCTGTGGAGCCAGGGCCCAGCTCGTCCTCACATAGGCCTTTCTGGACGTGCAGCCCGCTGTGACCCTGTGTGACCCTGTGCGACCCCTCTGTGACCCTGCTGTGCATCCCTGCGGGGTGACCCCACCCCGTGACCCCTTTGTGAGCCTGCCGTGAGATCCCTCCTGGGGAGTGCGGCCTCCTCGCCTGCAGTCCGCAACTCACCCTGCTGCGGTGGGGGCATGACAGGACTTCAGCTTTGCTGTGAGGCCCAGGAAACTTCCTGTGCCTGCCAGACTTGCATTCTAGAAAGATCTCTGTGGTCTCCAGGAGGGAGCTGCAGGGACGAAGCGGAGCTGCAGTGCTTGGCCATCAAAGGGGCTCGGGGAAGGGGTGGGGCAGACGACACAGGCTGCGGGGTACAGGGGGTCTGCACATAGTGGGGACGCGGTGTCCTCGGAAGTGTGTGGCCAGGACTGCCGCAGTGGCCAGCAGGCTCTGCCGGGGACGAGGGAGAGGAGGGACAAGCCGAGCCCATGGGGCCTGTCCAGGGCGCCGGGACAGAGAGGGGCTGGGGACGCGGCCAGCCGTCGCAGCTGGCCCCGGCTGGGGTGGGGGAGCACGCTCAGTGGGTTGAGGGGTGGACGTGAGACGTGGAAGAAGTCAAGGGACACAACTTGTTCCAGATTCCGGCTGCGGGAGGTGAGGATGAGCAGGTGTGCCTATGTGCCTGTGCCAATGTGTGTGCACCCAGGCTTCTGTGCCCGGCCGAGGCCGAGGGGCAGAGAGCACAGCCAGTACCCAGGCCCCCTGCGGCAGGGAACTGGGGCCCCGTGAGAAGCAGCAGATTCCAGGCGTGGGAGAGGGACAACTCGTTCCACCACAAAGCAAATCCGCCCTGAGGATGGGAACATACCACAAGGACACACATCAGATAAGAGCGGAGCTTTGCTGTCAAAAGCGCTGAGCTGATAAGGGCTGCCGTTGTGTAAGAGAACATCTCTATTTTTAGGGGAATCAGCATGAAGTCACAAGGGGTGGAAGGCCAGGGTTGAGTAATTTAGGTGAGGTGGGAGGGAGAGATGACAGGTACAGATAGCAAGACGGACGGATCGATGGAGGGCGGACGGGGCAGATGGTGGGGAGACGATATGTGACGGTGTTTAGGTAGACTGAGAGATAAAGGCTGGAAGACAGAGGCTTGGATCAGGAGATATTTAGACAGATTGACAGACGATCAATGGATAAAAAACAGCTAATGGATTCATAGATGAATGGATGCTGAGATAGTTTGATAGGTGGTAGGGAGACAGACAGACAGACAGATATATATGATAGATTTCCAGATGGATAGATGTTTAGCTCAATTGGTAGATGATTGATTGATAGAGATACATGATTGGCAAATACATGGATCAATAATTGATTTCTTTTTTTAAAAAATATTTTCATTGTAAACAAACATCAAACATTCTTGATGTGGTTACAATCAGTGGCTCAGAACATCATTGCATAGCTGTGTATTCAGCACCATGATCATTTATTTTTTAGCATTTGTATCTCTCCAGCAAAAGAAAGAAAAAAGAAAAAACTCACTCATGCCACACCCCTTACCCCTCCCTCTCACTGACCACTAGTATTTCAATCTATTCCGCTTTAGCCTTTGTTCCCCCTTATTTATTTCTCATCTGTATGTTTTACTCATCTGTCCATACCATAGACAAAAGAAGCATCAGACACAATGTTTCACAATCGCACAATCACATCGCAAAAGCTATAATGCTTAATTTCTTGACAGGTGATGGGGAGGTGTACGGACAGATGACAGAGAGACGGACGACAGACCAGGAGGGAGCTACGTGGGGCAAGCACATGGTGCAGCAAACAGCTGCTGGCAGCGTGGAGCTGCGGGGATGGTGCTCAGTCGTTCTTTATGCTACATTTATTCTCGAAACTCCCCTTGTTTCCCCCAAATGTGGGACTCTGTTAAAAAGAGTTAAGAATCACATTCTTAATCAACAATGAAAGTAGATCAACGAAACCAAAAGAAATAATTTAACAGAGGAGTCGGGAAAATCAAGGTGCAGGCGGGAAGGAGCAGCAGGGAGGCGGGAGGCGGGGCCTTCCCAGGCGGGGTTGGGGGCGGAAGCGTCCCCCACGCCAGGTGGCAGCGCCAGCCCGCCCCGGGGGCAACGCAGGGGGTGTCCGCGGCCCTTCTGAAGCCAGGCTTGGGGCCAAGGGGCCGGCGGGGAGCTCAGGACACACACACTCACAGACTCATGCACTCACACACATGCACACACAACTTTATCACAGTCACACACACACTCACAGTCACACACACACTCATACTGACACATGCACACCCATATACTCAGTTACACACTCACACTCATGTACTCACACAGTGCACACGCAACTCTCCCACACTCGTGTACTGACACATGTACTCTCACTCGTATACTTCTCACCAGTCACACACACACACTCACACTCATGTACTCACAGACATGCTGACTCACACTATCACAGTCTCACACACTCACACTCATGGACTTACACATGCACAGCCCACTTTCACACTCACACATGCAGTCACACAATGCACACTCGTGCACTCATGTGCACACAGTCATGCACACATACAATACTCTTTCACATAGTCACACACACTCTCACACACAATTTTCACACTTACAAGCTCACTTCGCCTCTCGGCTCTGGAGCCTGATGATCAGAGCTGGTCACCGCAGCCCGGTCCCCACTCCACCCTGAAGGGCTGCTTGGCCTCAGTTTAAAAAACACCCAGGTATGAAGCAGGCCTCATAATGAGAGCCCTGGCCTCACAAACGGATGGCTCGGCCTGGACTCCACGAGTACCTGCCCAGCCAGCCCCTCCCACTGTCCGCCCACCCATCTCTGGCCACCTCTAGCCCAGCAAGGCCAGGTGGTCTTTTCCCTGGCCCAGCCCTAAGGCCAGCCCTCCCCACTTGCTGCCTCCTCAATCCCACTGCCCCATCCGCTCCCAGGACCAAACCTGCCTGCACAACTGGCCTGGAAGGTTCTTCCTGGGCTCTTCTTCAGCCTCTCCACATCCTTCACCTTTTGGTGAGTCACCTCCTCCAGGAAGCCTTCCACGATTTCCCAGCAGGCCCATCACCCCACCCCCCACCCCAGGTGTCTCATTCTGGAATTACACCTGTCTTGCCTTTGCACCTGTCTAATGTGCGTCTCCCACACACACAAGTGAACACCACAAGGTCAGGGCCTTGCTACTGGGCCAGCACTGAGTGGGTCGGCAGTGTGTACCAGAGTCTGGAGCGTTATCTAACAAGAAGAGGTACACATGAGGCCCTCACATGGGGGTGCAGGGGAGCCGGTAAGGGCTCCCCTTTCAAGGTTCCCGCAGTATCCTACCGGTTCCAGGACATGTGATGCCTGCAAAGAGCGCCCCCTGGAGTTGTGCAGGGCGTGATGTGGCTGACCCTGCAGCCAGGCCTCTCCCCCTACCTATAAGAGAAGCCTTAGCCATACCACCTCTCCCGTCCAGGCTGCGGGGTCAGGGACCCCTCCCCAAGTCCCGCCCAGAGCCCCTCTCAGCTCCCCCCCCCCAAAACCAGAGACCATCAGGACAGAGGCTAACATCAGGGCCCCCGTCCCCCCAGCCACCCCCACCCAGAGGGAACTGGGCTGCTCCCCCGCCACCTGCTACCGCCTGCGTCCCTGTGACCCCGCAGCTGCCAGGTGGGTGCTGGCGTTTCGATGCCCTGGCACATCTCAGCCACACAGGGAGTGGGGAAGGCGTCTTCCCCCCACCCCAGCTGCGTTCTCGCTCTTGGCCCAGCTCCCCCTTCTCTTCCTGGCCAGCTTCTACAAAGTGCAGCCCCGCCATTCACGCAGTGGTCTCTCTCCGCATCTACGGCCTGCCTGGCCTTTCCGGCTGTCACTGTCCCCCCCCACCACCACCAGCGACTCTCACCTGGTGCTAAGTCCAACGGCCACCTTTCAGCCCTCACCTCATATCACCTGGCCATGCAGCAGTGCCCACTTCACTGGGGCCGCGCCCTCCTGGCACCCTTCTCCCCTCTAGGCCCCATGCCAGACGCCCCTGCCCATCATCTTCCTGAGCGTCCTGTCCCTGGCCCTTTACCTGCTGCCCAGGTGGGCACTTTGGCGGCCAGCATGGGGGGAGACGGGGCTGTACCTGGCTCGCAGGCTGGAAATGCCACGGCCCCACAGCCAGGGCCACGCAGCGCATCTCACGAGTGGGAAACCCGAGTGGGGGCAGGAGGGGGGCTCTGTGCCAGGCGGCCCCACCCTCCCAGGACGCTGCCCGCCGTTTGCTCCCAGCACATCAGTTCAGCTCGCAGCCATGCCAGGTGCTGCCGCTCAGATTTCCCATAAGCATTGGCAGCCCCATGTCTGGGTCCAGAGTCACATCCCACAACCCCAGGCCCCCTGCTGTCCTTCCTGTGCTGGCCGATGGTCCTCACGCCCTGGGCATAGCCTGGGCATCCTGCTTCTCCGTCGCCCCAAGCCCTGCGGGGTGCTGTGCCAGGGGTGGGTGGTTGCTGGGCCCAGCCCCTGCCGCCAGCCGAGGCCAGGTGGCTGAGCCCTCCGTGGAGGTGCCCAGGCCTGGCCCCTGCTGGCCTCTCTTTGTCCCCCAGCTGTGCCACCTGCAGGCAGAGGAAGGCTGGACTCAGAGCCCGGGTCCCGTATCGCTGAGCCTCCGCCCCAGCCCACGGCACAGAGGGGCAGAGTCACCCTTCCCAGAGTCGCGTCCCTGAGCTGAGGGCGTGTTTGTCACAGTGACTGCTCTTCCCTGACTCCCACAGCCACCAGCCGTGACCTTCCCCGCCTGGCATTTCTCTCCTGGGTCCTCAAAACACCCTCCTCCTTGCCTTTCTGCCTCTCTCACAGCGTCCCCCAATCCGTGGACCTTTCTGGAAGCTTTCTAAATTGCAAATCCAATCGAACTGTTGGCACAGCCCCTGCGCCCCGCCCCACTGGCCTCTTCCCCTCTCCTGACCGCAGACGCGTCAACTGCATGACCCTCCCAGGGCCATGGCTTCCACCCCGCCAGCCTGCTGCGGCCCTGGCCAGGCCCCCGTGACGCCCCCGCCAAATCAGACTTGTTTTGTCCTTTTCTGGCTTGGCCCATCGAAGAGCGTTGACCACTTCCTTATTCTGGAAAGCTCCGCCTCCCTGCCCGCCTCTCCTCACCAGCTCCGTGCCCAGGGCGGCCCGTCCAGCACAGGCTTCCCAGCTCCCAGGCCCAGTCGTGCCCTTGTGTCTGGCTGCGCCTTCGCTGCCCGTCCGTGGCCCTCCCCCGGTCCCCGCCTGCAGCCCAGGCCCGGGCGGGCAGCACGGGGAATTCTCTCCAGAAGGCCGGTATCCAGGCGTGGGCAGAACCACCCCTCCAGGCCCTTCGCCCGGCCCCTGTCTTTACGGGCGCCCCCGCACGCCCTTCTGCCCTCCTCTTGCTGGTCCCTCTGATCCCCTGGCTTGGCCCTTCTGGGTGCCCACCCTGTCCTGGCCATCTGCTGCCCCAGGGCTGGGATGGGTGAGTCAGCAAGCACCCACGTCGGTTCACGCTTCACGAGAAGGGCCTGCCCTGGTGCAGTGACCCACAAGGCATGCCTGCCCAGCCGTGGGCCGCGGGGTCCCGGCACAGGGAGCCCACGCAGGGGGGCAGCGGGTCCCGGCACAGGGAGCCCACGCAGGGGGTGGGGGCAGCGGGTCCCTGGGCACCCTCCTGCAGTGTTTCCCTTGCATGTGGGAGGTCTCAGCTCCTGCACTGGACACGGGGCCCTCGGAGGAGGTTGGGGAAACTGAAGCAGGGGTTGGAGGACGGTCCGTGGGTGGGGAGGCCCCCAGCTGGCCATGTCCCAACCCTCTGCCTTGGGGGAGGGTGACTGTCTGTTGTGGACACAGGGACCCAGGAAGCAGGGGAGGCCAGAATGTCCTGGCTTGGGGCGGGGTCTCCCATCTCGCGGCCCTGGCCCCAGCCTGGCCCACCCGCAGGGGCAGGGCCTGTCGACTGCACAAGGGGGCCCGGGAGGACAGGAAAAGGTGGGATTCGAAGGCCGGTAATGCCAGCCGCATTGGCACTGGGTCCTATGAGTTAGGGGGTCAGTTCTGCCTTCAGGCAAAGAGCGGGAGGGGCTACAGGGGCCCCAGCACCCATCTGCCTTTACCCCCTCTTCTTGGCAATGCCCATAGGCTCCCCAGGCGCGAGGTTGAGGAGTTCCCAGGGTGTGGCACCGGCTCCTGTACCCCCCCCCAGGGGATGTCCCAGCTGGCCGGGTCTGGCCCCCTCAGACGGGGCCATGGGGTACAACAGGGGCGGGTCCCCGAGTGCAGGCGACGGCGGGGGGTGGAGTCCTGCGACTGGGTGACATGGGGACCCGCTGCGGCCCGTGTCGCCACAACAAACACTTTCACAAAAGCCCGGCACCTTTGGCGCCTAGGAAGAGGGCTCTGTAAACCGCGGGCTCAAGGAAACAATGTAATTATAAATATCGCTTCTTCTGGCCACAAGGGTGCCACGGGAAAGCCAGATATTAGAAGGAAAATTGAGATTTTTTGGGTGGGGGGGTATATGGGAATTCTGTACTTTATATAATTTTTCTGTAAACCTCCAATTGTTCTAAAAACAAAGTTTATCCCTGCACCACCCCCCACCCCCTGCCCCTCAAAAAAGTTCCTGCGAAAGGGGGCCAGAGGGGCGGGCAGAGGGGAGGACTGGAACCCCTTCCAGGTGCCCTGGCAGGGGCTGAGGGGGTTTCTGGCTCCTCCTGGTGTGGGTGGGGCTGGCGGGGGTCACGCTGCCCCCTCGTGACCCCGGTCGGTCTTTGGGGCCCACCCACTGGGCAGGACTTGGCAGTATGGCGGCAGGGCTCCCCTGTCCTTCTCATGGCCCCCAGGGCACCCCATCCTCAGGGTCCAGCCCCCACAACAGCTGTTTCCCCCGCTGGCCCCAGAGCCCCTCCCTCCTGACACCTGAGTGTAACAAAGGGACGGGGTTGGTTTTGAATCCTGGGGGTTCCTGCAGCCCCCACAGAGGCCCTGGCGCTAACAGGTTGCAGTCGTTTCTTGGCTCCCGGAGCCCAGAGCAGGAGAGACGAGGTGGCAAAGTAGGAGTGCTGGGGACCCCAATACTGAGGGGTCCGACAGCCCTGGAGCCAGAGGCCTGGACATGGCTGTCAGGGGAGGGCAAGGCGAGACCACCAGGGCATTGAGGAGAGGTCCCGGCCCCGTAAAGACAAGCTGGGGTGCTGAGCCCTGTGTGGGGCGGTGACCCCTGGAAGAAGGGTCTCCCACAATGCGATTGGTTAGGAGAGGACCCTGGAAGGCCATGCTCAGACGAGGCCGAGACTCGGCCGGGCCCCAGTGCTGGGGCATCTTCACTTGGAAACTGGACCCCCCAGGATGTCCTGCCAGGGTGCCCACTTGCCCGAGCAGCAGGGGTGCTCCGAGCGCACCCACAGAAGGGCGTCCGCGCCCCTGCCCAGCCCTGCCCGCCGGCCCTTCTCTCTCACCCCAGGCCCCTGCCACTTGCCCAACGTTTCCTGATGGGTGGTTTTGTTTTTTCCCTCCTCTTACAGCATCAGATTCAAAAACAACACCCCGACCCGAGCCCCTGTGCACTCCAAACCTCAACCTGCAGCCGGAAGGGGGAAGTGAAACCGGTGGGGGCGGGGGCCGAGGAGGCCCCAAGAGGCGCACCCTCACCCCGGAACTGGGCGCAGCACCTGGGGGCCAGAGGCCGGACCGATGGCGGAGGCTCCGTGCGACCCCGGCTCCGAGGAGCGGGCAGAGCTGCTGGAGGGAGAAGATGCCGGGTAAGGGCCAGGGAAGGCGCCGGGACGCAGAGGGCCATGCTGACCCGGGCAGGGGGTCTTCCTGGGGCCTTGTCTCCCCACACGGCGGGAGCCCCTCTGTCTGCCTCCGAGACTGAGTCCCCACGAGCTCACGGAGCCGAGGCCCAGGACCAGGAAAGCGGAAGGGCTGGCCAGGCCTGCAGGGGCAGCCTGGACGCAAGTGGTGGGAGCCGGGCCTTGGGCTGAAGCTTAGGGGTTGGGGGCCTAGGGGAGGCGGGGGTGGTGAGGGGGCAGTGGGTGCCCGAGAGGGCCCTGGACCTGCACCCCCACTTCCACTGCTCCTGTGGAGGCCTGGCCCCAACGGGCTGCTCTCCTGGGATCCCCTTAGGGCTGGTGGCCAGCCAGGCCCCACAGCAGAGCCACTGCCCAGGAGCGGCCGTGTGGTGCTCGCGGAGCTGAAGCTGCCCGAGGGGGTGCTGCTGGGGTGGGGCGACGAGGAGGGGCCCCCTGTGCCCCACAACCAATAGCCAGAGTTGGGCAGAGACCTCTGGTTGCAGGCTGCTCAGAGGTGGCCGTGCTGGAGGGCGCTGAGGGCCCACCCCGCCTGGCTCTGCCCGGGTGACGGGCAGGTGTCCTGGCGAGCAGAGGGGCCGCTGGGCGGCTAGAGAGCAGGGCGCAGGAAGCCAGCGGGGCTGCGGCCCAGGCGTGAGGGGGTGGGGGGCCCGGCTTGAAGAAAGGGGCACGATGCCTGGAGACGCCAGGATGGCCCCTGGGCTCTTCTCGTGCCCGGGTTGGTCCCCCACTGCGGCTGGGACGGGCCTGGGGCTCTGTGCACCGCCTCGTGGGGAGGGCTCCGGGCTCGGCACCCCAACCTGCGGCAGCCACCGCGGGGCCCGCAGGCTCACGGCCATCTCCCGTCCCGGCTTGTGCGCTGGTGGCCGGAAGGCCCCAAGTTCCAGCACCCGCCTCGCTGGAGACCACGGAACCAAAAGGAACCTCTCTGGGAGGGTGAGTGTGAGCAAACATGAGCGTGTGCGTGAGTGAGACTGTGAGCGAGGTCTGTGAGTATATGCATGAGTGTGAATTTGTGAGTGTGCACGTGAATGAGTGTGAGTTTGTGAGTGAGAGTGTGGGGTGGGGTTTGCTTCGCCTTGGCCCTCTCATCCCGGCGTCCCATTGGCTGCAGGAGGGCCCTGGGGGAGCCGCCGAGGGTCCCCGGCCCGGGGGTGCGGCGGGGGGCTCGGCAGGGTGAGCCTGTGGGGTCCGCCACCTGCCGGTCTGGAGGGGAGCGGGGTGCCCGCCCGGTCAGTGCCAGCTGTGAGGAGGTCAGGGGACAGCTGCGTCCCCGCACAGAAACGGCTCCGACGTCAGCGCCCGTCCCCGCAGCCGGGCCTGGCTCCCTGTGCCCATAGAAGGGCTTAGCGCCCCGTGGTGCCCGCTGCCCCGCCTGCCTCCTCAGCTCCTTCCTGCCCCCCCCCCACCAGCTGTCCTGCGTTCCTCAGACCTCAAGGTGGCCAGGCACTGCCAGGCGGCCTCGGCGCACGCGGGAGGAGCTGGGACACAGGGCCCAGATGACCCGTCCGGGGGGGCTGATCCCGTGGCCTTCACCACACGCCACCCCCACTCCTGCCGTGCTGAATGGGGCACACGGGACCTGCCTCTAGGATGAAACTAAGACCAGGGCTGCTTGGGGGTTCCCGTTTCACGAGAATGCAGGAGCGGGGACTTCCTGCTTAGGGAGGCCGAGGCGTCCCCCGCTCAGGCCACAGGACTCTGGCCTGGGAACCCCCGACGCGGGAAGCCCAGGCGGGGGTGGAGCCCCACAGCTCAGCCACCCACAGAGGAAGCAGGGACGTGGCTGCCCCTCCCACTGGACACAAGACCGGCTGGACTGTCACACACACTAGTGCAGGTCAAACCCCCTTCAGGGACCCCAAGATGGACTGAGCCCCCACAGACCCCAGGACAAGCCGAGACCCCCAGAGGATCCCCAAGATGGACTGAACCCCCACAGATGCCAGGACAGGCCGAATCCCTGACGGGGATCCCAAGATGGACTGAGCCCCCACAGACCCCAGGACGGGCCGAGACCTCCAGAGGATCCCCAAGATGGACTGAACCCCCACAAACCCCAGAATAGGCCGACCCCCCCCCCCAAGATGCCAGACTGGCCTTGGCTGCCCTCCTTGGCCCACTTGCATGTTGGCCCCCTGCCCCTCCACTGGGGTGTTCTCGCAGTGCCCCAGCTCCCGGCTGCCTGGCCCTCCACACGTCCCTGTCCGCTGGGGCCAGGAGGCAGCTTTCCCGCAGGCCAGCGCCCAGGCTTTCCCACAGGGTGGGCGCTGCGGGAGTCCCCAGAGCTGAGCTCAGCCACCTCCCCTCTGAGCCCCTCGGCTTGACCCCTGAAACGTGGCCTCGCCCCAGCAAGTGGCGAGGGAAGTGGTCAGAGCAACTGGGCCGCAGACACCTCCACTTGGAGGGCGGCCTCCTCCAAGCCCCCCAACTTGCCCCAATCCTGAGTCCTCCCCCGTCCTGCCCCTCCCCCCACCGACATGGCTCCCTGGACCCCTGACCCCGCTTGACCACACGACCCCTCCTCATGGCCTCGTCCTCAGCAGCATCTGTCTGGGCCCCCCGACACTGATGAGGGGAATGCCACGCTCCTGGGAGGCCCCCCGAAACCCCCATCCTGCCGGTCTCCGCCCACACACTTAGTGTTCCCAGATCTTTCAGTTTTTGAAGGTTTCAGGCCTGCAGACTCGAAGCCTTCTGGGTGTGGCTCCCTACTGCTGCCTGCCACCCCGCTAAGCCGCTGGAGACCACCTGGCCACCTCCTCTGGGGGCGTCCCTGGCCCTGGGCACCTCCGCATCTGCCAGGCGCGTGGTCATGAATGAGCCGGGGCCGGGCTGCCCTCTTGCTCCGCTGGCCGGGCAGGTGTGGGGCGAGGAGCTGCCTTCCCGCCTCGCCTGGCAGGGGCGTGGGCCCCGAGTGCATGGCCGCATCCCTGCTCAGAGTGGGCCAGTAGCTGGGGAGGCCGAGGGAAGGGCTGACCACAGGGCCCATCAGCCAGGCAGGGACCCTTTCTGGACCCCGCTGAAGGACAGTGTCAGAGGGAGAAGGGGCCAAGCTGGCCTGGAGGCCGTGGCCGGACTCTCTTGGAGAACTTTGCTTTCCTGTCCCCCAGGGAGCCGAGGGTGGCAGGAGCCCCATGGACGGAATGCCCCCACGCAGCCCCCACCTACCCTTGAGGCTGGCAGGCCCTACCTGGAGTGGCATGGCAGAGCTTACACTGGGGCAGACAGAGTGGGCCGGGCTGGCAGGGACTGGGCAGCGGGGGGCACAGGGTGCCTCCCCAGCTCTGCCTGTCCTGGACCTAAGGGCAGCAGGGAGAGGGGGGCCGAGCCTTGACACCCCCCACCCCAGGCCTCCCCTCTCTGGACCCTGGTCAGAGCTTCTGGAAACTTCCCAGAGAGAAGGGAGAGGCCAAGCTTTCCCAGATGACAGCTGCCTTCCCTCTGGGCTGGGTTCTCGCCGTCCAGCCGGACCCTTCATGCTCCGTCCTCGGGTGGGGGTCCCTACCTCCCATGCTTGGGGATCTCTCCGGGTCCCACCCCTGCTGAGGCTGAGAGCCAGAAGTCCTTCCCTGCTTCCGGGAGCCGCACGTGGCAGGGAGGAGCTTGAGGCGGATGGCCCGGTGGGCAGCGCCCAACCTGAGAGCAGGGATCCAGAAACCGCTCATTTCATGGGTGGAAGCAGAGGCTCGAATGAGGCGGCCCATGGGTGGGGGCCGAGGCCGTGGGCTGGAGGCACAGGGGCAGGGCAAAGCGCTCCGGCGGGGGGGCTGGGCTCCTGCGGGCAGGTGCTGGGAGCTGCCACCACTGCCCTCTGGCCCCTCAGAGGTGCTTAGGGACCCCCCAAGTATCAATGATCCTGCATCCTGTGGGAGGCTGTTGGGGGGGGGGGTGGAAGTTCCTGGGCCCCCAGATTAAGTGGACTGTAAGATCCAACTCGGCCAGAACAGACACAAAAAGCAGAAATCGGTCTTGGCATTGCCGAGAGAAGCCGGTTTCTTCCAGAGGCATCTAGAAAGAAACCTGCAGCTACCCTCCCATCCCCACCTCCGCCCAAGCCCCAGGCAGAGCCCCCAGCCCCTTCACGTCAAGGGACCCTCCTTTTGGGGGCTATCGAGACCTTATCGGGGCTGTGGGGAGGTCAAGACCGCCGGCCCAGCTGTCCCTAGCCCTGAGTGCTCTTGAGGCTCAGAGCCGGCTCCTCTGTGGAGGGTGGGGCAGGCGTTAGAGAACACGCGCCTGTCTGAGGGTGCTCGGCTTGAGGGAGCCTGGGTTTGCGGGTCCTTGGGCCTAAGAGCACACAGATGTGGGATGCAGGCCCGAGCCGGAATCTAGGCTGGGGGCTCAGAGACCAGACCCCCTTTTCCAGGGTCAGCCCCCACCCGTCCCCAAGCCCCGTAAGCCTGCAGAGAGGGGCCGAGGTGCAGCTTCGTAGGGCATGGGGGGTTAGGGCATTGAGGAAATCAGGCCTTGCCACGCTGCCTGGCCCGCCTGGTCCTGCTGGCGCCAGGCACAGCAGATAAGAGGGGCGCAGGGGAGAGGGGGGAAGGAAAGCCCCTGGCCTTTTCTTGGAGCCAGGCCAGCCCTGCCCGAGCTCCATCTGCTGACCGCCTCCAAGCCGGGAAGCTGCGCGTTGGGGAGCTGGGAGGGGGCACTGTCCGATCCCACCGGCTAGCGGGCAGCTCGGGAGCTGTCTCCACTTCTCGCCTGCTGGGGGTCTACCTCCAGGAGCATGGGGGGCTGTGGTCTCGAAGCCCGGATCAGGGGCTGCTCAGGGAGGGCATGTGTGGGGTTGGCAAGGGTACCCCTCCACGGCATTGCCCTGTGCTGCAGGCTCTGCCAGGAGGCCCCATAACACACACACACACACACACACACACACACACAAACACACACACATGAGCGTCAGGTGTGTTTAGGACACCTGCCTGCTGGGGTGACAGTGAGGGAATCTTTCCACTTCATCTCCCAGAGCCTCAGTTCCACGTGGGATGTGAGTGAGGAAGAGAGAAAGGAGTCATGCCCCACCCCACCCCGAGCAGGTGGGATCTCAGGTGCTTCTCCTGCCCACTCTCAGAGCAGACCTGATCTCATCCCAGAGGTTTCTGGGCTCCTGTTTCCTAGATGTAATCTACTCTTTTGATCGTCTACCTTCTGAGGCTAAGTCAAGGCTGCTTCCTCATCTTCCTTCTCTTTCTCTCCCAGGTACCTTCCCTCAAGAGAAATAAGGCTGTACTCAGTTCTTCCAGAGAAATCTAGAAAGATGCCTTCAGCTTTTCACCTATCCCCGGTCCCAACTGAAATCCCACTTCACCACCACCCACCACTCCCCACGCAGGCCCCTGCCTTGGCTCCAGGGAGGTTGCTTGGACAGAGGGACACGTGGGACAGAGGAGAACCTGGAGAGTCTGTAAGCGCCTCCTCTGCAAACCAGAGGCAGCTCTCTATCAGGTACCTCCCAGGAGCCACTGAGGCCACAGCCTCATGCTGCCCCTGCCTCCTTGGGCTCTCCCACTGCTCACGGCACCTTTCTCAGGGGTAGCCTATGTGAGCAGAGCGGTGGGATCTCGGGGAAGGCTGAGAACGTCGGACAGGAGGACGGAGTCCTGCTTCTCCAGCAGCCATTCAGGTTCTGCTGCGTCCCTCAGCCTCCTGGGCTATGCGGTCTGCACTCTTGTCTTCTTGGGTCGTGAGCTTCTGAGGGCAGGAACGGTGATTTGGTCACAAAAGAAAGGAAAGAAGAATCAGGGGTGGAGAAAAGTATGAATGAATGGAAAGGTGGATAAAGAGAGGTAGGAAGAAGGAACACCCGGATGGACAGATGGATGGATGGATGGATGGGTGGATGGGTAAGTGGTTGGGTGTGTGGGTGTATGGACAGATGGATGGATGAACAAGGTATAAGCAAAAGTACTGGAGAATGGTGGTTGTATGATGGATAAATGGATTCATGGGTAGTTGAATATATGGGCAAATGAATGAATTGATGGTTAGAAAGAAATGATGAAATATAAATAGTTGACCTGTGAAAGCAATTAAAAATGGATATGTGTGACCGGGAAAATTATTTAACTTTTTGCACCTCAGTTTTCTTATTAAAGTTAGAAATTTTATGAGGGTTATATAAAAAAAGAAAGCACTTTGAAAGGTGACACCAAATTCTTCATAAATGTTAGCTAGCAGCAGCAGCGGAAGCTACATGGGCAAATGGATGGCTATTGGGCAAGTTTGGTGAATAAATATTTAGACAGGTGAATATATGGACAGACAAATAGATGAGTAGATAGATAGAGGATGGATGGATAAATGCAGAAGTGATATTAGAATGTTTAACCACAGGTATGGTATAAACATTAACCTATCAGAATGGGTGCTGACTTTAATCAGTTGATATGTGATTATACTCATATATTAAACTGTGTTGTGCCTGCAGGTATCAAATGATTATCAGCCATAGATAGATAAATGAACATGCGTGCCAAGAGATGCATGGATTTACAGATGAGTGGATAAATGGATGAATGATGGATGGATAGATGTATGAATGAATGAATGGGTGACTTTGGGGATAGACATTTGGGATTGAAGGGTAGATGTGTGGAGAGTAGTTGGGTGAAGTACGGACAGACAGATCACTGGACATGTGGATAAGATGATATCAGGAGAGGTAGACACATGAATATGGATATCGGGTGGA
This sequence comes from Tamandua tetradactyla, assembly GCF_023851605.1. Taxonomy (NCBI): domain Eukaryota; kingdom Metazoa; phylum Chordata; class Mammalia; order Pilosa; family Myrmecophagidae; genus Tamandua; species Tamandua tetradactyla. The sequence continues at coordinate 1,898,509 of NC_135335.1, forward strand.
TGGTGAGATGGCCAAATACAGCAAAAGATGGATGGATGGAAAGATAAATGCAAAATGAATAAATAGATGTATGAACTGATGCTGAATGAACTATTGTAAAGAGATCTGGGTGAAGAGACCCTAAATCAAGAATTTTGCACTCCAAGTTCTCTCTTTCTAGAATCCTTCTCCAGCTATCTATATGGTTGTCTATTTTATTTCAATCTCTTTCTAACAAAAATGCCTCTTAATAATGAGGCATTCCTTGACTGTCATATATAAAATATCAATTCCCTCCAAACTCCCTATCCCTTGCTCTGATTTATGTTTTCTATAGCATTAAGCCCATCTGACATGTGGTAGTATATATTGTTTACAAATAAACAAGTAAATACGTCCTGCTAAAAGGTCAGCAGCACAAGACCAGAAACTCTCTTTGTTAATGCTGAATACTCAGCATCTAAAAAGGGCTTGGAATCCAGGAAGTATTTAATACCAACTTCCTGAATAAATGCAGTGGCTAAATAGGCACATACATCAACAGGGAAATGAAGGGACGGATGAAGAGAGGATTGGTTGGGTGACATATGGATAGAAGGAGGGAATGGGTGGAAAAGTATAACACTGAAGGCTTGCTACATTCCAATCCTGTTCTAAGTATTGATTTATTGCAGACTGATGGGAAATAGGTACATGGAAGTACAAGCACACATGTATGTATGCACAATCAGACGCATGTCTTGCTAGATGGGAAGATGAATGGACAGACAGATGCATGAATGATATGGATAAATCATAAAATATGTGCCCAGATAATTGAAAGGACAGAATAATATTTGGAGAGATGAAAGGCTCTACAAAAAGATGGACAGATCGCTTACTGGTTAGCTAGCTGTGCAAATAGATACACGAATTGGTGGGTGAGCAGGCAGATAACAGGAGCTAACGCACTGAGAGGTCATTACACTCCAGATTTGTGGATGGCTTGCCGAATTCTTCTATGCATTTTATATGTATTAAAACTTTTAGATAGGGCGGGCCACGGTGGCTCAGCAGGCAGAGATCTTGCCTGCCATGCCCGAGACCCAGGCTCGATTTCTGGTGCCAGCCCATGTGTAAAAAAAAAAAACAAACAGCCAAAACTTTTAGATAAATAAATAGAAGGAAAAAAATATGGAAAGATGGATAGGTACTTGCTCAGTGAAAAAAATGAAAAGACAAATGGATTGGTATATGTATCCACAGATGCTTTAATGGACTGATGGAAAGACACGTTTTATTTATATGGATAGTTGGACAGATGGAGTTCTAGTTTACTAGCTGCCAGAACGCGATATACTAGAAACAGAATGACTTTTATAAGCGGGAGTGTATTAAGTTGCAAGTTTATAGTTCTAAGGCCGTGAAAACGTCTCAATTAAAGTAGGTCTATAAAAATGTCTAAATTAAGGCATCACCAAGAGGTAATCTTCACTCAAGAAAGGCCTGTGAAGTCCAGCGTTTCTCTCTCAACTGGGAAGGCACCTGGCGAACAAGGCTACACTTGCTAGCTTTTTCTCCAGGCCTCTTGTTTCATGGAGCTCTCCATGGGCATTTTCCTTCTTCATCTCCAAAGGCCTCTGGCTGGGTGGGCCCTCGTGGTTCTCATGGCTCTCAAATGGACTTTCTCCAAAATTTTCCTCTTTTGAAGGATTCTAATAAACGAATCAAGACCGACCTGGAATGGGTGGAGTCAAAAGTTACTGCACAATTGGGTGGGTCACATTTCCATGGGAATAATAAAAAAGCTCCCAGCCAGCAATACTGAGTGAGGATTAAAGGACATGACTTTTCCGGGGTCCACCACAGATTCAAACCAGCACAGATGGATATATTTAGAAACGAATGCATGGAAACACAGACAGCAATATAGGATGGACTGGTAGATAGAGGGATAGTTGTATGCATGCATGGATGGGAGAGTTGATGGATAGATGGCTGGATGAATGGACGGGTGGATGGACGGATGGATGGATGGATGGAAGTATTGGTGGGTGGACAGGTGGGTGGGTGGGTGGATGGATGGATGGATGGAAGGATGGAAGTATTGGTGGTTGGACAGGTAGGTGGGTGGATGGATGGATGGATGGATGGGTGGATGGAAGTATTGGTGGATGGATGGGTAGGTGAGTAAATGGATGGGTGGATGGATACATGGGTATACGGATGGTTGGATGGTTAGATGCATGTATGTATGATTAGTTGGTTGGATGGTTGGATGGATGGATGGATGGATGGATGGATGGATGGATGGATGGGTGGGAGGGTGGATGGATGGATGGGTGGGTGGAAGGATGGATGGATGGATGGATGGGTGGAATGGATGGATGGATGGATGGATGGATGGATGGATGGATGGATGGATGGATGGATGGTAGGATGGATGGATGGATGGATGGATGGATGGATGGATGGATGGATGGATGGATGGATGGATGGATGGGTGGGAGGGTGGATGGATGGATGGGTGGGTGGAAGGATGGATGGATGGATGGATGGATGGATGGATGGTAGGATGGATGGATGGATGGATGGATGGATGGATGGATGGATGGATGGATGGATGGGTGGGAGGGTGGATGGATGGATGGGTGGGTGGAAGGATGGATGGATGGGTGGATGGGTGGAAGGATGGATGGATGGATGGATGGATGGATGGATGGATGGATGGATGAATGGATAGAAGTATGGATGGCTGCATGTTTGGATGGATAAATGGATGGGTGGATTGATCAGTGGGCATGGGCAGATGGTACATGCATGCATGGATGGAAGGGTTGATGATTGGAAAGATAGATGGATATTTGGGTATATGGATGGTTAGATAACTAGATGATTAGTTATATGTGTGTATGCATAAGTGGATGATAGGATGGTTGCATGGATGGTTCCATGAATGGATGAATAGATGCTTGGACAAACAATAGTGGAACTGAGGCCCAATATTCTGCCTCTTTTCCCTATTAGGTAAAAGCACGAATCCTGGTCCCTACATTTAAAGATCTCTTCTCGCCATGTCTTGCCCAGCCTAAGAGGCCACCGTCAGCTTTCTAACAGATAACTATGAGGTTTTCTATTCCCTGTTCTCCAGTGATAGGAAGTCCCTCATCCCGAGGCAGTCTCCTTTCTTGTGGGAATATTCTTCCTTCTTTTGAAACAAAATGTGCCTTGGCCATGTCTTATTTCTGGCTGTGTGTAATAGGGACCCAGGACCAAAAGAGCAGGAGGCAGAGAGGAGAAGGGCATGCTGGGAGGCAAACGGAAGGCACTTTGGTTTCCCATTGGTGATCTGCTGAGCATTCAACTTAACCTGAGACCTGGCCCTTCCTTCCTCCCCGTCCATTCTCCTTCTTGTTCGACCAGTGTCCTGAAGTCTCAGTCTGCCTGGGCCCTGGGGATGGGTGGTGGCAGAGCTGACACTACAGCCACACCTGACATTCTCCGTCCCCTCCTGGGTTTTGTGTGCCATTGTGCAGGGGGTGGGGGAGATGCTGTGGGCTCCTACCCAGTGCTGGAGTGGAGTGGGAGGAGGGGGCCCGAGCCAGATTTCCTGAGCCCTGCGCCCCCTCCACCCGCCAGCCCCACCACTGGACTCGCTGTGGGCCAGGGCTATGGACGCACATGGGCTCTCTCTGACTGTCGCTGCCGCAGCCCCTTCATATCCTGGTTCACTCAGGAGACCCCCGTCCTGCCCATTGGGTTCTAGCCTTGCGTGCTTCCTAGTGCTCCCGGGCTCCAGCTGCCTGCCCAGCCAGCGGCCAGACTAGCTTGGAAGCAAGGGCTGGCCCTTCTCGGTGGACGTGGACACAGAGGGCAGGTGGTGGTGGCTCACGCGTAGGATGGAAGGGAGACAGCTGGCTGGGCATGCCCAGATGACCGTCCCGGGCGAAGGGTTGGGTGGCGTGCTGTCAGCTGCCTTGGTTCTGGTTCAGTCTCTGCCAGCCCCTCGTCCCGTGGCCTCGGACGCCAGGGTTGATGTCCGGGACTTGCGCCCAGGGACTTGGGCAGGCTTCCAGAGGCCCGCCGCTCAGCACAGTGCTGGCACCGGTGGACGCCCCGTGGGCGCAAGTGTGGTCCCTCCGCTTGTCCAGCCACTAGCCTCGAGGGTTCTCGAGTGAGTCACGGTGGCTAAGCCCAACCAGAGACACAGCGGGCTGGGCTGCTCCGCCTGGGCTTTGGCCAGAGCCCAGGGGGCAAGGGGGGGGGGCCGGGCTGGCCAGGGCCTGGGCGTCAGCCTTGTGCCACGGGCCACCGCATGGGACCACGGCTCCCCGTGATGGCAGGAGAGGTGGTGCGGGTGGAGCTTGGACTTTGGCTCTCTGTCCGGGCCCTCCGTGCTGTCCAGCAGGGGATGGGGAGGACAGCAGCCTCCCTTTGGGGACCAGAGTGGGTTCCTGGGGTGCCCTGGCCACCGCACCCCCCCTCCTTAAAGTGGTCATAGGAGCAGAGGGCTGGAATAAACAAAGGGAAAATGGAGAACCAGCAGGGACAGGAAAGGAGGAAGGGAGGGGAGAGGAAGGGAAGGGGGAGGGGGAGGGAGGGAGGGATGGGGACAGAGACTCGGGAGGGAGAGGGCAAGAGGAGAGAGGGGTCAGGGTGGGACCAGGGCAGGGGCAGGCGGGAGGGGAGCGAAGGCCCAGACCTGGGCTGGTGTGGGAGAGGGTGCAGGTTGGGGAGAGAGCCGGGCCCAAGAGCCGGATAAGGGAGAGAAGTCGAGGGGTCTCGAGGAGGGCGGGGTGGGGCCGGGGCCAACAAGGGTGACAACCACCTGGAAGGATGGGGAGGCGGGCGCCGCACTCAGGGCGCTGGCCGGGCAGGAGGCAGGGAGGGGCTGCCAAGGTGGGCCGTGGGCAGAGACGGAGGGAGAGGAAGAGGGGGGAAGGATGCAGCCGGCCTGCTCACTGTGGGCCGCAGAGGTCCGGCGAAGCCGAACGCGGCTGGGCTGGGAGGGTTTTTCTCTGACATTTTTACTAGTCTCGGAAGGAGGAGGAGGTGGAGGTGGAGGAGACCGAGGGGGGCGGAGAAGGGGGCTGGGGGGAACAAAAGGGAAGCAGCTGCTAAGCTTCCTGAAGGAGAGGGGAGCGAGACCCAGAGTCCGAGACCCACAGAGACTGAGGGACAGGGGGACCCTTGGGCAGCCTGGGGGCAGCCAGCCCAGGGGCAGCCCAGCAGACACCCCAGGAGCAGGGGAGCCGAAGCAGATGGACACACCGACAGCCAGCCAGACAGAGCCAGAGGAGGCGAGGGCAGGGGCCTGGGGGTGCTGGTGAGAGCCAGCGAGGGACCAGGCAGGCAGAGACAGGGACAAGGGTAGAGGGAGAGAAGGAAGGAAGGGAAGGGAGGGGAGGGAAGGGAAGGGAAGAAGAGAAGAGAAGAGAGAGAGAGAAGGGGTGGAGGGCAGGGGAGGGGCAGGGGGAGGGCGGCTGCGGACAGCAGGGCCGGCGGACAGGAGCCTTTGAAGAAGGAGCCGCAGCGTCCCCAGGGCTGGGGTCAGGCCAGGTCGCCGGCCGGGCGCGCCACAGGATGAGCTGCCCGGTGCTGCTGAGGCGGAGCCCGAGCAGACAGGGCCTGGAGACCCTCCTGAGGTAGGTCCCTCCCGGCCGGCGGGCACGGAGGGCAGGCAGGAGGCCCTCGCCGGATGCCGCCCACGAGGTTGGCACCGCATGACCTGGGCCAGCACCCGGGCGTGAAGGCGGCCACTGCCTCTCCCGCGGTCCCGTCCCCCAGCCCCACGGGCTCGGCTGCCCCTGAGCAGGGCGAAGGCTGTGCCCAGCTCGCCGTGGGCCGATGTGGGTGCCCGGCTCTCCCTCACGCCGCCCTGCCCTGGCAGCCGCACAGCATCCTCCCTCTCCTCCTCCCGCCTGGCCCGGCCGGGCCTCGGGCAGCAGCCCCCTACCCCCTGCCTCTGGGCCCTGCTAACCGTGGGGTCTTCTCAGACAAGGATGCTGCATTTCTCCGCCCCCACCCTCCACAAACCCGCCCCAAGCAGGAAGCACCGTGGGGCAGTGGTGAGTGTTGGGGTGCCGGGGTCAGACTTCTGGTTGGCACCCTGGCTCGTCACTTCTTGTCCTGGGACCTTGTGCCAGTGCCATCTCCTCCCTCAGCCTCGGTTTCCTCTTCCCACCCAGTGCTAACCTTGGCACCTGCCTCACAGCTCAAAGGCAGAGTTCAAAAGGCCAAGGGCCAGGCCTGGGCCAAGTGCAGCCATGGGAGAGCTGGAGCCACCACTCCTCTGAGCCGCCCACAGTGCTCTTCCTCCTCCACTCTTCCAGGCTTCCAAGGCCCGGCTGAAGGAGCACCTCCTCCAGGCAGTCTGCCTGGGTCCCTCCCCAACTAGGAGGCCTGTCCACCTTGTCCTGGCTGGTGAGCTGACAGGGGGCAGAGCTGGCATCTCCCCTCCTCCTCATACCCACCTGAGCCCTGGCACCCAGGGGCAGGCCTCTGGGAGGGGAGGAGTGACAGGGACTTGTGTGCAGGGTGGGCTCGGCCCAGGGCCCCTGGTTCCAGCCAATCCACACAGTCATGGGCAGAGGTCCCCTCCTGATGGTCCCTGGGCTCACGTCCATGGTTGGGGACGAGGCACAGGTGTTGAAAGGGCACCCTGCTCAACGGGCTCTTCACCACACCCCCCGATCAGCAAGGCGGGGCCCAGGACACCCTTCCTCCTGGTTTACACCTGTCCCACCTGGCTGAGTTGGGCCTGCCCAGTCTGGCTGCCAGGGACCTCGAGCTGCCCCTGGGGGGCTTCCTTTCTGATCCAACAGGGTTCTGCCCGCCTGGCTGGGACATGTTCTACCAGGGGACCTTGATGCCCCCCAGGGGAAGGCAGGCGTGAGCTTGCCATGAGCCCCCAGTCTCGCCAGCTCCCTTTCACGAATCGGGGACCTGAGGCCCAAGGGGGAGGCACCCAGCATCCTGGGCTCTGCATCCGCCTGTCCTGGGGATGGGGGCAGGGCTTCCAGTGTCCATCCAGCCATGTCTTCGGCTTCGTCCCCAGTCTAGCACCATGCTGTGGCCCTCAAGTGCCCAGGAGGGCACGCGTCCAGGCCCAGCTGCAGGCTGGGGGTCGGCCGGGCAAGAGTTCCTCAGGACCTGGCAGGAGACAGGCAGGAGGGGCGTCCAAGGCTGGGGCAGCAAGAGAGTTCCTTTGTACCCCCTGGGTAATCCTGCTGTTGGAGGGCAAGGAGACCCCCCATACAGAGTGGCAGGGGCCCGGGAAGCACCATCATCATAGCAGTCAGCAGCCCACCCCCAAGCCTGGCAGATAGGCCCCTCGCCCTGTCAAAAACATAGGGACCAGAGAAGGTGAGACACCTGCCCACAGTCACACAGCAGGGTGGTGGAGCCAGCCAGCCCCCTGGGTCGACGCGCTCCGCTGCAGACCATCCGTGCCCCTCACTCTCCTCTCCCACCAGCCCAGGTTGTGCCTGACCCTTCCCTGTCCCCCTTCCAGAGGGCCGCGGTGGGCACCAGCAGTGGGCTGGGGTGTAAATTGAATCCAGTTCAAGCACTTAAGTGTCCCCCATGGGCCAGTGTAGAGATAGGTGCCCCTGCCCAATCCCGATCACTGCCAAGATCTGAGGTGAGCTGGGGGTCCAGCCGTGTGGCCTCCCAAATGCCCGGTCTCCCCAGCCTGTGTCCTCTCAGCGGGCCCGAGTTTCCAGGGGGCAGGGTTGGCACCAGGCTGACCGTCCCCCGCCTTGGATGATTGGCAGCTCCCTCCAGGCCCACCTTCGGGCCAGGTCTGCGTTGGGGACGGTCAGGGGATGGGGAGGTGACTTCAGGGTCCTGGCTATGGGGGGTCAGCTGGCCACGGCACCTAGGCACCTGGCCAGCTCCAACTAGCACAGCTGAGGTAGCCTCGGCTGGATTCCTGATGGGAGACTCGGGCTCCCTAAGCCTGGGCGCTGCACCGCCTGTCCCCGCTGCCCAATGGGCTCTGTGCCCGCCTCACCCGGCCGGGGATCCCCTCAAAGGCAGGTGCCCACCTGCGCAGCCAGGCCTGGAACACTCAGGGGTGCTGAGGGCCGGGGTTGGCCGGCTGCCAGGCTGACCCCGGGGGGGCTGGAGAGCTGGGCTTCCAAACCACAGCGTCCAAAGGGGCGGGGCTGCCCGGGTCCGTCCAAGGCTCCTGTGGGGGGGGCAGAGCGGGCGCGGCAGAGCGGGCGGCAGTGGGCAGCAGGGTGCAGGGCTGGGGCTTCCGTCCGCCCCGGAGCTGGTCCTGTCGGCGGCAGGGGCGCGGGGAGCGGGCGGCCCAGCCCTGGGCAGGGTGTCAGGGCCCGAGCCCAGAGCTCTCAGGCCGGGCTGCCGTCCCAGCTGGTGACGGAGCTGGGCAGAGCCCTGAGCCAGGCCACGGCCGGCCGGGCACCTGGGGCTCTTCGCGACAGGCTCCGAGCTGCTTGGCCCAGGTTGGTGGCCAGGGCCCCGGCCGGGTAGGTCTCCAGAGGGCAGGCGGGCAGCACCCAGCCTCGGTGGGGGCTCAAGTGGAGGCGGCCTCTGGGTGACCCCCGGTGGGGGAGAAGGGGTGAGCCCCGGCCCCAGGCACTGAGTGAGATCAGAGCTGGCCTGGCAGACGGGTGCCTTGCCCACCCGAGAAGGGTGAGTGTGGGTGACAAGGGACCACTGCACTGGTGGGCAGGAGTGTTCCTGGGTGGGAAGGAGGCCAGGGCCTGGGACGCCTGGGCTGGGAATGAGATGACAGGTTGGGAGAAAAGGTGGGACCCAGGGGTTTCAGAATTCTGGGCTGGAGCACAAGGTACCAGGATGGAGGATACAGGGCTAGAGGATGCCAGGCTGGGCCAGGTGGTGCCAGGCTGGGCCTCGGGGTACAGGGCTGGGGCCTGGGGATGCTGGGCTGGGACATGGGGGTGCTGGGCAGGAGCTCTGGGTGCAGGGCTGGGGTGCAGGCCTGGGGTGCAAAGTGCCAGACTAGGGTCCTGGAGTACAAGGCTGGGGCCTCGGGTGCCGGGCTGGGATGTGGGAGCGCCAAGCAGGAGCCCTGGGGTACAGGGCTGGGGTGTAACGTGTGAGTCTGGGGCCTTGGGGTGCAGGGCTGGGCTGTGATGTGCAAGACTAGGGTCCTGGGGTGCAGAGCTGGGCTTGTGGGTACATGGCTGGGCTGCAGGGCTGGGGTGCAACGTGCAAGACTGGGGTCCTGGGGTGCAGAGCTGGGCTTGTGGGTACATGGCTGGTTTGCAGGGCTGGGGTGCAACATGCAAGACTGGGGTCCTGAGGTGCAGGGCTGTGGTGTGATGTGCGAGACTGGGGTCCTGAGGTGCAGAGCTGGGGTTTGGGGGTGCAAAGCTGGGGCCCTGAGGTTCATGGCTGGGGTGCAGGGCTGCAGTGTGATGTGTGAGACTGGGGTCCTGAGGTGCAGAGCTGGGGTTTGGGGGTGCAAAGCTGGGGCCCTGAGGTTCATGGCTGGGGTGCAGGGCTGCAGTGTGATGTGTGAGACTGGGGTGCTGGGGTGCAGGGGTGGGGCCTGGGGCGCAAGGCTGGGGTGCAGGGCTAGGGTGCAATGTGTGAGACCGGGGTTCTGGGGGGCAGGGCTGGGGCCTGGGGGTCTAGGGTGCTGGGCGGGGGCTGTGAGATGCTTTTGTGGGAACACGGTCTTACCTGATATGGGAGGAGGGGAAGGCGAGGAAAGTAAAAGAGAACAGAAAGCGAGCACGAGTGAATGAAAGAGAAAAACAGAGGAAAATGAGGAAGAGATCTGGAGTGAGATGAGAGGGGAGGGGGGAACGGGAGGGGTCGCCAATGAAGCAGAAAGAAAGGAAAGAAATGGGGGAGAGGAAAGGGGAGAGAAGAAGCCTACGAAGTTTCCAGATCGAGAACTGGGGCCGGGGGAGGGAGCCGCTGGGGGGTCGTGGGGGTGCCCGCACGGAAAGCCCCAGGGACAGAGAGGCCGGTCCTGCCCACTCCCCCAGAGCAGAGTTGCGGCCGGAGCCCTGAGGCCGAGCAGCCTGCCTGGCAGATGAAGGGGGACAGAAGGGGAAGAGAGGACACAAGGCAGGAGGCGGGCTGGGACAGGGAGAAACCCGGGCAGCCGAAGCGAGGCAGGCGGGGAGGACGGGGTGTCAGTTCCCGGCCCCCGCTTTAGGGTGGGACTGTGCACCCAGCCAGGGTCCCCTTCCCAGAGACCCCGGCCCTCCAGCCGCTCTGGGCTGCAGTCTGTCCCCACAGCACACACTGCCGGCTCCCCGACACCCAGAGCTCGGGGGTGCGGCCTTCGGACCCGCAACATGCCCAAGGGAAGCTCTTGGGAGAGCCGCTGCCCCTCTAAGCCTGTTTCCCCTCCTGCACGAGGGTTGACACGGGAGGAGGCATCTGGGACGTTTGCAAGGGACGCTGATGGTGGCGTTTCTCTCTCTGCCCTTTTGTGATCCGGGTGAGTCCCCCACTCCTGGTCGGGACCTCGGGCAGAGGGGGCCAAGGCGGCCAGTGCCCCTGGCCCACTGGGCCTCCCCTCTGGGCCCTGGCTTCGGGCATGGGGGCAGAGTTTATGCAGCCAGGAAACGGGGCTCTGGGGTTCGAACTGAGGTGGGTGCAGCCGGGAGCCCCAGGACTCCTTCTGCCAGGCCGCCCTGCACCCCTGGAAACCACCCACCATAAGAGGGGCTGGGGTTGGGGTCCTGGGGTGCTGTGCCCAGCCCTGCTGCCCCACAGCTCCCCCAAGCGGGGGGACAGCGTAGGACCAGGTAGAGGTTGCCAAATGCCAGGCGCGTTCAGCTCCGCAGCCACGGTGGGCAGCCGAGGCTTGAACAGTGCATGCTGACGGGAGCAAGACTGGCAGCCACAGCTATGGGCAGAAGTGGGCGTGGGGCCTGGGGGTGAGGCGGGGGCGGCTTCCGCCGGCCGGGAGGAGGCGGGAGGGCATGGCACAGCAGCGGGCCGTGCCAGCGCCGCTCGCGTGTCCCGGAACGTGCCAGGCCTTGCCCCGTGAGCGCTCAGCGGGCGCTGCCAGGCCAGTCCGTGCCCTGCCTGGGGAGCCGGGGCTCAGTCCAGAGGCTCGGGCCGGGCCCGGACAGGCGGCGGGAGCTTGTGGGCACTGCAGCGTCCTGCACCCCGGTCCACTCCCCGGGGAGCGCGGGCAAAGCCCACGAGCGGGCAGGGTGCAGCCCGGTGGGGCGGAGGGTGCTGGGTGTGCTGAGTCCCTGCACAATGGGGCAGGGAGGGGACTGTGTCCCTTGTGTCTGTCGGGACCTCAGCCTCGGTCCAAGCCCCTGCAAAGCTGTGGTCAGTGACTTGGAGCCAAACAGAAAGAGCCACTTCTGCACAGTGCAGACTGTGGGGGAGGGATGCGGGCGCCGGGCAAGCGTGCCCAGACCCAGCCACAGCCGCAGCCCATTGGGTGGGCAGGACGGGACCCGGGGGCTGTGGGTGCTGAGCCCCAAGCCCCAACACCGGTCAGGGTGCTGGTCTGAGCAGAAGGGGCAGAGCTGTAGAAGAGCCGCTGAGCCAGGGCTGGCCATCCGGAGCACATCATAAGAGGTAGGACCCCCAGCCCAAGGGAGGTGACTCCGAGGGCCAGTGAAAGCTGGGACAGAGGACCCCAGGGGCAAGTCCCCCCCTCCATCCCCTGCAGGGGTTTCCAGGGTCAGGGGCTGGATCAAGGCTGGGTGGAACCAAGCTGGAGAACAGGGACCCAAAATGGGGCAAAGTTCCCAGGGACAGGACTCTGTGAGTAAGAACTTGCTGGAGCCAGAGTTGCCTGCATGGACAGAACCATCTTGGGAGCAGCCTTCCCATCAGGAATCTGGGGGTCGAGGGGGTCCTTTGGGGTGGCTGGCCACCCCCACCTGCTGTGCTTCAGGGCGATGGTCGGGTCCCCTGGCTGGGGACAGACCCCTTCTCGTCCCTGAGCCGGGTGGGCTCTTCCCCATGCTGTGCGGCTGTGTAAGGGGAGCAGGACGTGGGGGGATGAGGAGGCATCCTCTCCGGGGTGGCGGGGGAGGAGTGGGGTGCATCCGGCTCAGGACGTGCTCGGTCAGGGATGGGGGGCTTGCGCACAGGACGCGGGTTGGTGGGGCAAGAAGGCACGGCTATGGAGGGGCCCCGGCTCTGTGGGCTGCACCCCCAAATCTCCTTGTCTCCCCTTGGCTGGGGCTGCTCACGGCTCCGGCCTGCTGCCCCGGGCCCTGGCGCCCCATCCTCCCCACCCCCACCAGTGGTTCCAGCCGCCAAGGGCTCACGGGACAAGGCCCCTAGCATGGGGAGGGGCTGTCTCCCCACTACTGTGTCCCCAGCACCCACACAGGGTGTGGAAAGGGGAAGGAAGGAGGGAGCAGCCCTGGAGGGAGCTGGGGACCTGGCTTCAGTTACCCTGTCCCCACTTTCAGGCCCCGCCTGAACTCCTCAGCTGTAAAAATGGGCGACGACTCAGGGCTGGCGGGGCTGGTAGACAGGCTGAGGGCCGCAGAGACCACCCAGGCCAGGCCGGTCCACAGGACAGAGGCACAGAACCAGGGTCCCTGGCTGGGGGGGCTTCTGGGTGGGGCCGCCGGCGGTCCCCCAAATAGGATACCCCTGAAAGCCATCTCTGTGTGGGAAGACGAGGGACGGCGGGGACCCCGGGGCGAGCAGTGGGCAGCAGGGAGGCGGGGCTGCTGGGCGCTGGCTGTTATGGGGACCCGGTCCCAGACCTTCACCCCTGAGCTCTCTCCTACACAGCACCCATCAGGGATGGCCGGTACGGGGGGACCTCACTTTCCTCCCCAAGCTCCTTCCCGAGGACACCCAGGTGCTCTCAGACCCTCTTTTGGACCCACGGGGGCCTGGAGATTACAGCCAGCTCAGGCCAGAGGTCTCTCCCCGTCCCTGGGCTCTCGGAGGCTGTGCCTTCCCCGTCCCTCACTGCACGGCCTGCCAGCACCCCTGGGTGCACAGTCTCTCCACATTTGTGAGCAAGGCAGCTTTTGTGGCACATGTCCAGGCTTTAGGGCCTCCCCTTCCAGGGAGGCTTCCCAGATAGCCAGCTGCCTCCCCCAGCCCGACATCACAAAGAGGCTGGGATTGGGGATACTGGCGGCTCCTCTGCACAGCGAGACCAGCCTTGGGGAGCGGGGAGTGGGTGCACGGGCAGAGAGGGTCCCCGGGGGCCAGACTGCAGCCCCCTCCTCGGCCTCCGCCCCCGGCCTCTGATGGGAATCCTGGCCCGTGGCTGCAGTTGCTCTGGCCGCAGTCCGTCCTGGAGGAGGCCTTGGTTCCCGGCCTGCTGAGCTGGGGAGACCCCATTTTACAGCTGAGGAGATGAGGCTCAAGAGGTCTCCCCCGTGGAAAGAGGGGTCAGGGAGACCAACCCCCCAGCACCCACCCTCCTCCCCACCCTACCCGGCTCACCCCAGATGGTCAGGAGCCTCTGACCCTCCCCCTCCAGCCTGCCCCTGTGGCGCCTGCAGCCCCGTGGGCCGAGGCCTGGCTGCTCTTCGCCGAGGCCCCTCGGGGTCCTGGGTCCTGCCCATCGCCATGTGCCTTCTGGGAAGGACCTCAGGCCCCATCATGACATTCCCTGCATTTCGTCAGGGTGGGCTCACTCGGCCCTCCCTGGCAGGTTGCTGAGGCCCAGAGGGGCCAAGTGACCATCCAGGCTGCCTGCGGGCGGGGCTGGGAGGGAGCCCAGAACCCGGCAGGGTCCCAGAGCTCGCTGCACTCCTGGATGATTACTAGAGGGGAGGCAGGGAGGGCCGCAGGCAGGACAAGCCCCCACGCTGACCTGAAAGAGGCAGGCAGGGCTGCAGGCCTGAGCTGAGGGCGCAGGGGCTCCTGACCTTGACCCCTAGTGCCCTGACCTTGACCCCCGTGTTTTGACCTTGATCCCCCGTGTCCTACCTCGCCCTTCCTTTTAGAGTCCCAATCCCTGCTGCACCTTGCGCCCAGCTCCCCTCTGGCTGGGAGCGCACCCTCTCTCGGGCCGCCTGGACTCCGACCCCTGTTGTGACGCCCTCGGGTGCCTCCGCGGTTGCTGGTCCCTGGGGACCGTTAGGGGCCTCTGCCACTCTGCCCACTCCCCTACACCTGGCCCTCCCTGCTGACCATGCCCTCCCCTCCGGGGAGCTCCCACACCCGCTCTCTGCATGGCCAGCTGAGCTCATGCTTGTCTCCCAAGCGCATCCCGTCCTGGGCCCAGGACAGACCCCCAAGGTCTGGGGAGCCCCTCGCTCTCCCCTCCCGCAGACAGGCCCTCCTTCTGGGCCAGCCCCAGCATGCCCTTCGCTGGCCCAGGCCTCCCACGGCTGCCCACCATCTCAGGCCCCCTCCTCCCAGCCTGTGGGTGCAGGGGTCCCTGCGGCTCAGACCCTCCAGCCACCCCAGAGACCCCCTGCTGCCCGGACCTCCCACTCACCACCCCCAGCCTCTCCCGCCCCGCCCCCTCCCTGGGCACCATAGGTTCTGTCGGCCTTCTCGCCCCTTGCAGGGCGCACCCCTTCTTCAGGCCCCCTGAGTTCCAGCTTGCTTCTCAGACCCAAGTCCAAGGCCACCAGCCCAGACCCCATCCAGGCAGCTGGGCGCGGGCCAGGGGCATTTAGCTTGCCCAGTGCCCGTGTCTCTGCCTCTCCCACCTGGGGCACTGTGCTGGCCTAAAGCTGGAGAGGAGGAGAGGCTGGCCAGGGCCAGGAGCTCAAGGGAGGGCTCCTCCAGCTTCCCAGGGGGTGCAGCTACCCCTGCCCTCCTGCCCGCCCCCCACCTCCCACCTGCTCACTCAAGGCAGCCTCTCTCGCAGGCTGGCAGCACCCACAGGCCTCCCGGGGCCTGCTCTGCACGCTCGCCCTGGGGACGCCCTGGCAGCCCCCTGGGGCCATGCCCCTGCTCCTGCCAGGGAGGCTGGCTATGGGCTCCAGCCCCTTGGGGCCCTCCCCTGGGCCTCCAGACCCTGGACTCAGACCCCTAGTTCCCCCCATAACACAGAGCATGAGCGTGGCCAGCCCTGACCTTTAGGGCAGGAAGTGGAGCTGAGGGTGGGGGCTACATGAGCCCCTGTACGGGGCCGAGCAGCAATGGGGCGTGTTCTGGCCAGGAGGAGGGGGCTGAGGTGCTGGCATGGGACCCCGGCACCCTGCTGTACCCTGGGGGAGTCGGGGGCTGAGGAGAAAGGAGAGGAGGGGTGCTGCGCAGAGTCTGGGCAGGTGGTGGTGGCCCACAGGGCAGTCCCTCCACTCGGGATTCTGGGGGAAAAGGGGAGCGGCCGCCCACCGCCCGCCGTGGGGCTGCCCTGGGGTGGGGGGACGGGGCCCCGCGGCCGGGCCGGACAGACACAGGAAATGACCGAATGGCGCAGGAACACCAAATCCCAGGCAGCTGCAGGCGGGGCCGGGGGCGCCGTTCCCAGGCCAGAGCCCCCCGGGAGTGCCGCCCCCTCTCGGTTCCCAGAACGGGGCCCAGCTGTGGCGTGAGGTCAGCGGCTGACATCCCGGATCTGGAGGGACATCAGGAGACCCCTGCCCCGGAGAGGGGGCCGTGTGCAGACGGGGGGGCGGCGCCCTGAGGAGGCGCTCGCAGGGCAGGAGCAGGCAGCCACCGGCGGGCAGCCCAAGTTGTCTGCACACATATGCAGACAAGCGTGCCTACGTGCGTGTTGGGGCGTGCCGTGTGCACGCGTGTACATGAGCTGTGGCCTGGCCTTCAGCCTCGGCTCCTTCCAGGCCTGGAGCCGGGGCCTCTCTGGGGGCTTCCCACCGGGGCCTGAGCACCCCAACTTTGTTCCGCAGACCCCTCCCCCCAGCCCCAGCGAGCATGCACAAACACCAGGGGTGAGCACACTGACATCCGCGTGCCGGGCTCCCCAGGCCTACCAGCAGGCTCAGAGCAGGCCCACTCTCACGTCTGCAGACTCGCCACCGGGTACGCGTAGAGTGCCACCCTTTGCACACGCACACACATGTGCACACTCAGGGGCAGAACCCCCAGCTCCCTCCCACGCAGGACTTGTACTAGCCCCATGGGCTCCCCACCCATGCCCACACAGGCCCACGCAGATACTCACACACCCAGTGCACACCCAACACACACACACACACCCATGCACAAAACACACACCTAGTACACACCCAGCACACACCTCAATACATACCCAACACATGCAAACACACACCAAAACACACACATCACATACCCCAATATGTACCCAAGACACAACGCGCACACAATCAACACATACACCCAACATGCACCCAACACACACTCACACACATGCACAATGCACACCCAACACATACCCAACATGAACACAGCACACACAACACAAACCCCAATACATACCCAACACACACGAACACATATCACAACACACAACAACACACACACAACACACACTCAACACGTACCCAACACACACAACACACACACACACCAACACCCCAAACCCCCAACACACCAAACACGTACACCCAACATACACTTCCAGCACACACAGCTACATACCCTGAACACACAGACACACAACATACACACCCAACGCACACAGAACACACACACACTGCACCCAGCCACACTCAACACACGCCCCGACACAGACAACACTCACAGATGCCAACACACCAAACACACATATGTACTCCCACACACTCGCACACAAACTCAACCACACTCAACACATGCATACACATCTATGCACCACACTCAGGTCTGGATACTCTAACACACTCACTCACACACACACATAGCCTCGACGTGGACGTGCAAATTTAGACCTGGGGAGAGGGAAATGCAGAACAGTCCGCCCCAGGGCCCCCCTCCCACCTCCCGGCGCAGACCCTGGGTCTGGAGGCGCCCCTGGTGTGCCCGGGGCCCAGCGACAGCCACAGAGCGCCCTGGGCTGTGCCCCCCAGGTAGAGGGGCTGGGCCCCAGCCCACCCCCAACCCGGGGCCTGGGAGGCAGGAAGCGCCATCTGCGGCGCTGATGGGAGCCAGGTGTGGGGAATTAAGGGCTTCCTCGGCCGGCAGGGGCGGGAGCGCAGGCGCTGGAGGTGCAGGGCTGTGCGTGGCTGCAGTCCCATGTGGCCACGCGGGGGGAGCGGGCCTTGAACTCGGGCCTGCGAGGGGCCTGGCTTTTGTCTGGGAGGCTTAGGGGAGACCTGGAAGGGGGATTAGATCATCCGCTGTCAGGGCTGCCAGAGGCCGTCAAGCCGGCCTCGTCAGCAGAGGGGCCCCGCGGGCGGGGGGGGGGCTCCGGGGTCACACAGCGGACACTCGCAGGCAGAGGCTCGGCCCGGCAAGGGGGCTTCCTCTCGGGGTGCGGGTGGGGGCCCCATGGAAGCGCAGGGGAGCCGGACCCCCTCTCAGGCAGGACTGTGACGGCTGAGATTCGGGGTGGCCAGACCCCCCATCCCCGCACACCCTGTTCCTGCCTCTGGCCCTCCCCACCCCTACACCCTGCGGCCGTCCAGGGGTCCGCACCCCTGCCCTGTGGCGAGAGCCCTGCGAAAACCGGGGAGCCAGAGCACCCTGCGGGCCTTGGTTTCCCCATGTTTGAAACATGTTCCTCCCCGAGAGGTGGAAGTGGGTGTCAGTGTTGGTCGAGTGGCCCTGCAGCTCCCCCGAGCTGTGTGGTCAGACCCAGACTGGACAGCAGGGCCGCTGAGCAGGCAGCACGGAGGCAGATTGTGGTGGGACCCTCTTCCGAGGCAGCGGGACACAGCCCCTCTCCCCACGCCTGAGCTCATGGGGAGCAGGAAGGAGCCCCCCCATTGGGCTGGGAGTGGGGGGACAGCTGCCACGTGGGCCCAGGTCTCTGCTCGGCCAGGCCCTTCCCACACCCTCGGGGGCCTGCCTGGGCCCTGAGCCTCCTCAGCACTGGGAGGCAGCCTGCAGGGAGGGGCGGGGGTCTTGGGGATCTTGAGCCCATGTGGGCACTGACAGCCCCCAGGCCCAGGGGCCACCCTCGGCCGCCCAGGTGCTTCCAGACCCTGGGATCTCCCTGTGAGCTGCAAACCTCTCTTTTAAAGATGGGTAAACTGAGGCCCTGTCTCTGGCCATGCATGACCGCTGTCCCTCTGGCCCCCAGGCTGACCACTCAGTGGCACGTGGAGGACGAGGAGGAGGCCGCACGGGAGCGGCGCCGGCGGGAACGGGACAAACAGCTGCTGGCCCTGGGCGAGGACCGGCACAGCCAGGCCCAGGAGCCCGAGCGGCCGGAGCAGGAGACGCTGTAAGGCGACACCTGGGCCCTGAACCCCGATTGCGGGTCCGTGGGGGCAGCCGGGGGTCTGCAGGTCACACGAGCGGTCCCCACCCTCCCCAGCACGGCCCTGGCCCCCGCTGGGATGGAGCCTGACCCCAGCTGCGAGGCCCTGGCCCCAGCGCCCCCCGCCCCAGGGCCCCTCTGTGGGTGACTCACGCAGGGAGGGGCCACCGAGATGGGCCCCTGGCCTGCTCGTTTCCTCCCCGGGCCCAGGAGGCGGCCGCGGCCGGGCTGGGTTGTTTTTCCAATCGTGCTCCCTCTTCTTCCCGGCCCTGTTTTGGTTCCATTTTCTCCGAGTCAGCAGCTTTGGGCGGGGTGGGACCCTGTGGCAGTCACAGGCCCCTGGTCCGGCCTTCAGCAGCCCCCGCCCCAGTGTGCTTCCCGGGCAGGGGCTGGGGCAGGGCAGCCTGCACCGAAGCCCACCAGCGAGGGGCTCTCGGGGAGCTCCAGACTGACAGGGGAGACCCAGCCCTGCTCTCGGGGAGCCCCAGACTGACAGGGGAGAACCAGCCCTGCTCTTGGGGAGCCCCAGACTGACAGGGGAGACCCAGCCCTGCTCTCGGGGAGCCCCAGACTGACAGGGGAGAACCAGCCCTGCTCTTGAGGAGCCCCAAACCAACAGGGGAGACCCAGCCTTGCTCTTGGGGAGCCCCACGCTGATGGGGGAGGCGCAGGCCTGCTCTTGGGGAACCCCAGACAAATGGGAGAGGACCAGGCCTACCCTTGGAGAGACCTAGACTGAGGGGGGAGACACAGGCCTGCCTTTGGGGTACCCCAGACTGATGGGGTAGGCACAGGCCTGCTCTCATGGAGCCCCAGACTGACGGGAGAGGCATAGGCCTGCCTTTGGGGTGCCCCAGACTGACGGGGGAGGCACAGGCCTGCCTTTGGGGTGCCCCAGACTGACGGGGGAGACACAGGCCTGCTTTTGGGGAGCCCCAGGCTGAGGGGGGAGGCACAGGCCTGCCCCCAGGGACTGCCAGACCAGTGGGGAGACGGGCTGTGGCCACAGGGCTCTGGTCTCCAGGCAGGCAGGATCCCCCCACTCTGGGAGACCAGGAGCCCTGTGAGAAGTGGGGGTGTGGGTGGGGGGCTGGGGCATGCGGCTGCCCGCGCCCCCTACGGCTGTGTCCAGCCCTGAGCCCCCTTTGCTGCCCTTTCAGGCTCAGCCTGAAGACATCGGAGGCCCCTGAGCCGGACGAGGACGAGGGCTTCAGCGACTGGTCCCAGAAGGCGGAGCAGCAGCAGCCGCGCTGGGCACCGGGAGACCCCTGGGGCGGCAGGGAGGCCCCTGGCGGAGAGTGCCCAGGGGAACAGGAGGAGGGGGCCGTGTAAGTAAACCCTTGCACCCCCTCGCCGCCAGCCCCCCGAAAGGCCTCTGTGGCTGTGAGAAGGGCCGAGAGAGGGAAGGAGGAAGAGCGCGAGACGGCCGGCGGCCGAGGGGCTGCAGGGAGGGTGGGAGGAAGCCTCAGCCCTGGGCCCCATCCAGCCCAGCTGCGGCCGCGCCGGCAGTGTTGCCACATCAGCGCACATCTGCGGCCCACTTACGTCATGAGGCTCCGGGCCCCCCCGGCCCGCCCTTCCTCCCTCGGGCCTGGCTGATCTCCGTTCCCACGGAGGGGTGCAGGTATTTCCAGATGTGTGCCTGGAGCCGGCCTGGGGGAGGACACGCTTTCCAGATGTGTGGACGTGCGTGCCTGTCAGCACCACGGCGGGTGGGGGTCCCGGAGCCCAGGCAGGGGGGAGCTGCTCCGGACCCTCGGCCCCCACCCCAATGCACAGACCCCTCTGATGAGGCCTGAGCCCCGGGGATGTATGGGCCCCAGCACTGCCCCCAGCACTGCCCCCAGACTCTCCAAGTTTTCCTCGAGTGGGACCCCAGCCCCTAGCCAAGGCAGCTTCCCCCTCCCGGGGCACCCCCAGACCCCCAGGTTGCGAGAGACCCCTTCCATGGTTCAGCTTCCCTTTTCCATGCTACATCCAGTCACCCTGGCCCTGGCTGGCCTACCCCACCCTCTCGGGCCTCAGTTTCCCCACTGCCCACCCCTGGGCGTCAGAGTGCAGGACTCGTCTGAGAGGGGCTGGGGTCGGCAAAGTGGCCTGTGCCTGGGTCGTGGGCTCTGCTTTGTCCTTCCCGGCCGGCGGCCCGGCGGCACTGCCCACTCCCGACAGCAGGGGGCACTTTGACTCTTCCGTGGAAGGCTCAGCCCCCGGCGAGAGCTGGGCCCCTCCGCGCTCCCGGCACCTGCCCGCCGCTCCCCGCCCCCCCCCCCCCCCCGCGTTCCTGAATGGCCCCTCTGTGTGGCTGCCCCTGGCTCGGACCCCAGCCCACCTTGGGGTGGGTCTCGGTCTTGGCTGGCGTGTACACCAAGGGGCCTGAAATCATGGAAAATGCGAGAATTTCCCATCTCTTTTCCAGGTTCAGTCCCGCTCAAATGGAGAGCCACACCCGGCGCCAGCTGGCCGGCCTCCCCTCCCCGCGGCCAGCAGTCGGCCCCTCTCCCTGGGCCGTGCAGTCCCGGCCATGACCCCCTGCCCTGGCCTTGTGCTCCAGCTAACAGAGTCCCCCAAATCGCCCACAGACTCTGCACCTCAGTTCTTAGACCCTCGCCGAGTGTGGCTGGAGCCCCAGAGGCCCGGCTAGCCTGGCCCTACAAGGCACACATGGGCCAGAGAACGGGAGGCTGGGCTTGTCCAGAAAAGCAGGCTGAACGGACCCATGCCCAGAGAGACAGTGACCCACGGTTGACAGAGGCCCACGCAGCAGGGCCTAAAGGGCTGGTGACCATAGCGGGCATCCCCTTGGGCTCTGCCAGAGGCCCTGGGACACAAGCAGGGGCCGGGGGAGAGGGCTGGCTCAGTATCCTTGGGCCTGCTTCACCCAAGAGGCTGCAGGGGGAGAGCTCTAAATTCCCCAGCACTCAGCCAGCCTTCTGCCCCCATTTTACAGATGGGGAAACTGAGGTTTGGAGTGAAATGGGACCCCAACTGCGTTGTCAAATGACCCTCGACGGCTCTGTGTCCCTCTTTCTCCCCACAGGACACGTGACCATGTCCTGGAACTGGAGGACAGTGAAGGGCTGGGCCAAGTCAACGTCCCCCTGGACACACTGCATCTGAGCCCAGAGCTGGAGCCCCAGGACGGGCCAGGGCCAGGGGAGCCCGAGCCTGAGGGCCCAGGGGACGCCGCCCAGGGCCAGCTGGAGCCAGCAGAGGCCGGGGAGGCTTATGAGGAGGTGACAGTGGGGACGGGTGGCTCCACGCTGGCGGCTGTAGTGTTACTCCAACTCCTGGGCCCAGCCGGGCTTGTCTGCTGTCAGCACCGCTGTGGAACTCGTGGGGCCGGCCCCGAGCGAGCCAGCACCCAACGCCCTTAGATTCTGCAGCTCTTCCCTACTCCTTGGCTCGCAGGAGGGGTGGGACTTGGGGACCCTCTGGGCAAGTTTATCTTCCACAATCCACAGCCGTGAGACCGCCCTGGCCTCACGAGTCCCCTCAGCAGAGAATTCCAGAACTGGAACATGTCAGGGCTGGAAAGAGCCTGAGGCCCAGGGTGGGGAAAGGTCTTTGCTCCAGCAGGCTCTGGGTGGGAGGGCAGGAGGGAAGCCAAGGGTGGCCGACCAGTTCCCATAGCTTTGGATTTTCTTTCCCTAGCACCAGAAATGTCAGCAGTCCAAGACCCCCAGTCTCCTGGTCCTGGAGGGGGCTGCTGAGCAAAGCCCCCCTCCCCTGAGCCCCACCACCAAGGTAGGCCAGCCCCAGAGCCTGCTCCCTCTCTCTCTCTCTCTCTCCCAGACTCATGACCAAGAGCAAAACTCTGAGAAAGGCAGCCATATATCAGCTCTAGGAAGATGGGGCCATGTCCACTTTGATCTCTGCTGCTTCCTCTAGTGCCTAGCCCTCAGTAGATCCTTGTGAAATGAATCCATGGGTGGTTGGGGGGAAAGATGGAGTGGGTGGGTGGAAAAATGGATGGATGGAAGGATAGATGGCTGACCATATGGATGGGTGGGTAGAGAAAAGGGAGGCAGGAAGGAAGAAAATATAGATAAATAAATGGATGGATGGACGGTTGGACGGTTAGCTGGGTGGATGGATGGATGATTGGCTACCTGAGGCAGAGAGAGCAGAAAGAAGAGGTCACCCCATGAGCATAAGTCCAAAGGAGGCAAATCTTAGCTCAGATTAGGCCCACACTTCTGCTAGGTGAAGTTGCTCCCAGATGGACCTAGCTGCTTAGGGTAGAGGATGTTCCCTCCTCCTGGAGGGTTCCAAGATGGTGGGATGTGACCCTCTTTCTTGATACCAGAAAGAGGATTTCACCAGAGTTGGGAGGTCAGTAGAGAGGCTGGTCTCCCGCCATCTTGAAGACGCCAAGGCTTCCAACACATAAGGCTCCATCAACTGGGCCCTTGCTTTGGCCACCCGAGGCTCACCTCTCTGCCCACCCCCCACCCTGCCCCACAGCTCGCTGACAGGACAGAGTCCCTGAGCCGCTGCATAGAGAAGAGGTATGTTGACCGTCTTCCAGGCCCAGACTTAGAAGGACGCTTTCTCTGAGAGGGGATTAAGGGGTGGAGATCAGAGGCTGGGTGTGCCGTGGCACAGGGTGGGGTGGGAACAGCCGGGGGTGTGGGGATGACTCTTCTGCCACCCTCTAGTAACAGCGCGAGGAAGTCCCAGACGGCTCTGCCCATCTCCAAGATTGATGAGAGGCTGGAGCAGTACACCCAGGCCATCGAGGTACGCCTGGATTAGCCTCAGCTGTTGGATGCCCTCTTCGGTTCATCCGTCCAGCCCAAACCCTCCAGCCAGCCTGTGCTCCATCATCGCACCCATCCCCCTCAGTCCCACCATGCCTTCCCATCCAATCAGCTCCTTTCTATCTACTCTTTCCCCTCCACCCAACCCACCCCTCCAACTACCCACTCTCCTCCCCCCAACTCATTCCCTCCATCTTACCCATATACCTCCATCCAGCCGTACCCCTCCATCCAGCCCACCCCCCTTCATTTAACCCATGCCCCTCACTCACCCCTCACCCCTCTATTCAACCCCTTCCCCTCCATCCATCCACCCCCTCCACTCAACACTCACTCCTCTTTTCAACCTCTGTCCAGCCCATGTCCCCATCCAGCCCACACTCTCCAACACAGCTGTACCCACACCTTGCACTCCACCCTATCACTAAGGTACCCCAGAACAGGGCTGCCAGATGAGTGCACCCCCATTTCAGTCCTGGTTAAGGAAGACTCTGGACAAAATGCAGAGAGCCAGGAGTCCCATTTGCATCCCGGGGGTCTCACAGTGGGGACCCTCTGACTGTCCCACATGTGCCATCCGCGGAGGTGAGCCTGGGGCTCTGTCTTCTCTGCAGACGGCTGGGCGGACCCCCAAGCTAGCTCGCCAGACCTCCATAGAGCTTCCCAGCATGGCCGTGGCCAGCACCAAGAGTCTGTGGGAGACAGGAGAGGTGCAAGCCCAGGCTGCAGCCAGGACCCCCTCTTGCAAGGTAGGGCTCCTTCCCGCGGACAGGGCTGGACCTGGGAGCTTGGCAGCAGACTGGCTCCCTTGGAGAAGCAAGTGTGAGCGTGTCCGGAGTGAGGGGAGGGTAGACAGCGACCAGCAGCCTCTAGAGGGGCGGGTTAGCCGGAGGGCTTCCCAGGTTAAGGTGGCATCAAGGAAACTGCTGGTCAGGTAGACGCTGCGTGGCCGCCTCTTCCCTCTCCCTGCCTGTTGCCTGGCCGCTCACACAGAGGCAGGTGGGGTAGCCCCTGGCCCCGGCCAGGCCAGATCAGGCAGGAGAGATGGGGCCAGGGCTCCAAGCTCCCGTGGCAGTGTCTGCCCCTGTGACGTGACTTCCTCTGGCTCCCAGGATATCGTCGCCGGAGATATGAGCAAGAGAAGCCTCTGGGAGCAGAAGGGCAGCTCCAAGCCGTCACCAACAGTTAAGGTAGAGTCCAAACGTGGCCAGGCAGGGGGCAGGGGTCACAGGTGAGGGCCCCCGAGGGGCACCTGGGGGCCTGGGTAACGCCCACCTCCCTTCCCTGCTCTCAGCATTGCTTTTGCACCCCTTTCCGACAGAGCACCCCAACTGGGAAGAGGTACAAGTTCGTGGCCACGGGACACGGAAAGTATGAGAAGGTGCTCACCGAGGAGGTCCCCACACCCTGACCTGTCCTGGTGAGTCCAGTGGGCAGCAAGCAGGGCCCGGCGGCCAGGCCTCAGGCTGCCCAGGGGGCTAAAGGATGCCAGGCCAGGCCCGGGGGCCGCTGGGAGCCCTCCATGGTACACCGGATGCGAACTTTGTCTTGTGGGACACAGAAGGAGGGAAGTGGTGGACATAGCCCCTGGGTGGTCCGCAGGTCTGACCAGGGCACAGGGTAGTCTGTACCATCCCCTGATCCCTGGGGATTCAGCACCCCCCCCAACCTCCTGGTGATGGGACAGGAAGGTGAAATCACTGCTGACTGAGACACACGTTTATTGGGGGGCTTTGGTCGCAGGCTCGCCGACAACACCCGTCACATCGTGGGTGGGGTGGGTGGCCGGCCCACCAGCTGTTTCCTTGCCCCCAGCCCGGGGTCTGTGCCTCCCCTCCCCAGTCCTGTCCCACGACTCCCGTCCAAGCCCCAGAGTCAGGTCCTGGCTGATGCCAGCTGGGGACCCCAAAGCTGCAGGGGGCTGGGGTCCACTTCGCCAGCCTGCCCTGGCCACGCACCCTTCCGGCCCAGTCCCAGGATGGAGGACACACTCCCTTCCCAGCGGGCAAGGCTGGCTCAGGACTCACGCTGAGAGCTGGCGCCCCCTCTCCCACCAGGGAGGCCCCCCGCAAGCTCTGCTCCTCCTCGGGCTGTCGGGCCAGGCCAGGTCTGGGAAAGGGCTGGGGTGCGGGACCACGGCTGGGCCCCGTCCTTCCCGCCAGCGCTCAGGGCTCCCTTCTCCCTCCACCCAGCCTGGGCCTCCCCGGACGCCCCCTTCTGCCAGGGCAGCTCACTGCGTGATGAAGGCGGAGCCCCCCAGCACTTCCCCCTTCCCACAACAAACATACACTGTCCCCCAAACATCTCACAGCAAAAGGGACAGCAGAGACTGGCCGGCTACAAGCTCCCTCACTGCCTCCCCATGCTGCCCGGGAGCCCGGCTGCAGCGCTTTCCCCACCACCCTCACCGAGCATGTCACCCCACCACCCCCACTCCACCCCCAGCAGACCCCCGCTCTGCCGCCTCTGGGGAACCTCTCCACCACCTCGGTTGTCCCCTGAACCCCACGTGCACCCAGCTTGGCCCATGCCACACCTTTGGCTCCGTGGACATCCCCGCCTGCTCTGTCTGCCCCAGCACCCCCGCTGCCCGGACCCCCGGGCTCTCCTTGACACCCACTCCTCCCCTCCTCGGGCTGCCTCCGGCCCCCTGCGCCCCAGCCCCGTCCCACCGTCTGCTCCTTGGTCCACAGACACCTTGGCCGGGGCCCCTCTGGCCCGGGCCGACCACGTCAGGGCAGCCTCCAGCCGGTGGCCGTGCGGTTGAAGCTCCTGGGCACCGGGAGAGTGGGGGCCGGGGGGCGGGCGGCCTCCCGCAGCCTCCGGGCGTCGAAGCGGGGCCGGCACAGGAGCGGCAGGCGGCGCAGGCCGGCCAGGCCCCCCTGTCCCTCTCCAGGCCCAGCCGGGCGCCTGCGCGCCTCGGCCACCGACGCCTGGTACAGCACCGCGTCCCACAGCCGTGAGGCCCGGGGGGCGGGGGGCCGGGGGGCCAGGCTGGCGGGGCGCGGGGGCTCCTGTGGGTCCCTCACAGGGTCCTGCTGCGGCCCCGGGGCCGGGGGCGGCTCGGCCTCCACCAGAAGCTGCTTAAGGCGCGTCCAGCCGCTGGGCCGGGCCTCGGCCGCCACTTTGGGGTGGGGGCCCGACAGCCGGGAGGAGGGCGTCTCCGGGCACCGTGCCGCGGGATCCGTGGGTGCCACGGGGGTCGGGCTGCAGGGCGCGGGTCTTGGCGAGTGGCAGGCGGGGGCTGTGGGCACCGCGGGGGCCGGACTGCAGGGCGAGTGTCTCGGCGGGTGGCAGGCGGGGGCTGTGGGTGCCGCCACCCTGGCCCCCTCCTCGCTGAGCCGCGGGGTCTGCAAGCCGGGCGGAGGCCTGGACACGGGGGTGTCCTCGGGCCGCGGCTGGGCCGCCTGAGCGCCGGCGGGCAGCAGGCGGGTGTGGGCCACGGGGACGCAGGGCGCGGTCTGCGGGTGCTGCGGGGCTGGGGCTGGGGCTCGGGGTGCCCCTTCTGGGGCCGTCCTGGGGGGCTCCGGGGTCCCAGCGCGGGGGGACGGGGCCGGCTGGACGTGGGCGCAGCTGGCGGAGAGCATGGGCTCCTGCAGCGGCGATGCCACGTGGCGGGTGATGAGGACATGGGGGCCGCAGGCCTTGGGGGCCTCCTGGTCGTGGCTGGCCTCGCTGACCGGTGACAGGGAGGTGCGGAAGGGGCCCAGGGGGGCAGGGGGCCTCCGGCCTGCCTTCCTCAGAAGCTTCTGCAGACGCAGGTTGTCCTTGCCAGGCTTGGGCAGCAGGGGCGGCGGGCGGCGCGGGGGGCCCTCTGCGGAGGGCAGCGGCAGGGCCGAGACCAGCATGGCTGTGCCCTACGGAAGATGCACGTCAGGTACCCATCCTCGCCACCCCCGGGCACCACCTTGGCCCCCACCTGGCCCCCACCTGGCCCCACTCCGGCCCCAGGCCAGGACAGTGGCGAGTGGTTTCTGCGCTCAGGCACCTGCTGGGCATTCCCATGGGCACCGGTCAGTGACAGGAGCGGCACAGTCATGGGCAGGCGCGGGGCCGGAGCCACGCTGGCACGTGGGGGTGGGGGGGGCGTTGGGGTGCCACGTAGCAGGCCTGGGCCAGACCACCCGCCACCGCGGCCCGGGCAGGAAGACGGGAGGGGCGGCGCCGTCGCCAGTACGACCACAGGCGCGTCCGCCGCAGGCCGGCGGTCAGGGGTGGCGGCCAAGAGGCCCGGGGGGCTGGGGCTGCACGGTCGGAGATGCAGGGTCCGGAAGGCGGGCGCCGTTTCTGCTGAGCTCCGCTGAATGGGACACCCCGTGGACCTGGCTGCGGTGGTCCTGGCAGAGGCCCCCCCGGGTTTCTGGGCGCCACGTGTGTGCAAGGACATTGACAAATGGCGTCTGGGCCGAGCAGGGACTGCGGGTGGGGGAGGAGGGAGCGTGAAGCTGCTGGGGCCGGGCCGGGGGGCTGGCTCTGCCGAGGCTCTGCTGACGGAGGACGGGGCCACCTCTGGGGTGCCGGGACCCCAGGAGCCCCTGGGCAAAGGGGTGGACCCAGCAGATGCCTTGTGGGCAGCCGGAGCCAGGCAGGGGACAGCGGGACGAGGCCACCCAGCGCTAGCCTGACTTCCACGTCCCCCTCGCCCTTCCGTGTGCAGCCTCCCCAGGCCACAGGCCACCACCGTGTCCTCTCCTGCTCCGGACGCCAGCTGTCCCTGCGAAGACGTCGTCTCTGCCCGCTCGTGCCCTCCGCTGCCCTCCACCATACCCCGCCTCCCAGTTCTCCTGGACCCTCTCGATCCCCCTCCCTTGCCCCTCAGGCCACCCCCGAGGGGCCAGGAGCTTCCCCGGAAGGTGAAGACAGAGACCCCGAGAGACTTCCCGACGCCCACGACCCCTGCCCCCACCCCCCGTGTGGTGTAATAAAGCTCCTTGCGTGTCCCGTGCAGCTTGTCTCCATGGTCACTAACGGGGGCAAGGGTCAAGACCACCCGCAGGAAAGGCCCCGTCACTGGTCAGCTCTTCCCCACTGTGTGGGGGACCCAATCCTCTTGTCTCCAGATGTGGGGAGCTCTCTCCAGTTCCAGGCCCTCCAGAGCCTCGGGTCTGGGATCCAAGGGTGTGGTGGCCCCGTTGAGCATACACCGCGTGGAGCCCAGGTCCACAGCTGCGCTGACGTCCTCCTCTGAGGCCCTGAACCTAGGGTCCCCCACGTGAGTGTGGATGCACTTCAGTTTGTGCCTCAGACCAAGCACCCCTGATGACTAGACTGCTGTAGGGCTCACCCCCTACTCAGCCCTCAGGAGGTGCTCAGGGAAGGCCTGGTGGATGGACAGGACAGAAGACAGGTACATGGGCAGAGGACAGTTGTGTCAACAGAAGATGGGAGAATGAACAGGGGGTGGATGGGTAGATGAATGAATTCATGTCCAAGAGAATGGGTGGGTGGCAAAAGAGGGAGAAAGAGAGGCAAGTAGGGAGGGAAGATGGATTGCTGGAAGGATGGTGCTAAATAGAGATAGATGGATAGATAGATAGATAGACAGATGGGCAGACAGATAACTAGATGGGTAGATAGAGGACAGGAGAATGGATGGAGGGGTGGTTAGGTAGGTAAATGAATACATGCCCAAGAGGATGAGTAGGTAGGTGGTAGAAGACAAGGAGGGCGGGAGACACGGAAGGAGGGAGAGAGAATGGATGGACAGAAGGAAGGGAGATGCTGGATAGACAGAGATACTTTGATGGATGGGTGGATGGGTGGATGGATGGATGGATGGAGGATGGGAGAATGGATGAAGGGGTGGATGGGAAGAGAATGAGGGAGGGATGCAAAGAGGGAGGGAGGGAAAAAAGATGGATGGATGTATAAAAGGAAGGATAATTCTGGGTAAATAGGTGGTTGGACAGATGATGCATGAATGGATGGACAGATAGACGATAGGTAATTGAAGATCGAGGATGGGAGAGATGATTCACGATGTATAGATGGGTCAATGATGACTGACTAAGAGGGCTGGTGTTGGGTGGGAGAGTGGAGAGAGGTGCCCTCCCAGGCCCCCTCCTTTCGTTGGAGCCACACCCAGCTCTGATGCGTCTACCTGGGCTGCCTTGTCCTGGGACGCTGTCCGGAGAGCAGTTGCCCAGCAGAGCCCACCTCTGCCATCCACCCAGTCCCCAAAGCCTGTCCCCTGAGGCTCCACCGTCTCAGAGGGACAAATAAAATGGGAGGCCCTGGGAGGCTGGAGGCCAACTAACACGGCCAGCAAGGCGAGGTCTGGCGCAGTTGCCCACTCTTTCTTGCCCACGGTCCACCTGGCTGGTAAGCCTCTCCCAGGTGGCATGATTCTCCCTTCTCTCCATGTGCCAGCTTCTCCCAGGCGGCACAGTACCCCCTTCCCTCCACATGCCAGCCTGGATGGGAAGTTCACCAAGGGCCACCAGCAGGCATAGTCCCAAGGTTTGCCAGCGGGTGGCAAGGCAAGCAGCCAGGACAGAGACCAACGTGGATGGCACCTAGGGCCAAGGGAGAGATGGGTCCGCATTGCCAAAGAGACAGCCAGCCTTGCTTAGTGCTGTC
Source organism: Tamandua tetradactyla (assembly GCF_023851605.1). Classification (NCBI taxonomy): domain Eukaryota; kingdom Metazoa; phylum Chordata; class Mammalia; order Pilosa; family Myrmecophagidae; genus Tamandua; species Tamandua tetradactyla. The sequence goes on from NC_135335.1 coordinate 1,928,044, forward strand.
CCACCCAGCCACTCGCAGGGGACTCAGCACCTCCCGGCCGGGCCGCGGGGAAATGGACACACGCTCTATCCCCTCTGACGGGGCGAACGACCCCACCTGGGCTCCTCAGTGGTCTCTCCCCCTAGGCCGGCTGGGGTGGCATAGCCCCTGCCTCCAGTTCCTAGAGAGGTTGAGGGGCTCAAAGGTGCCATTCCCCAAGGGGTACCTGGCAGGGACCCCAGGTCCTGCCCCCCAGGCATGCTCCCTGCCTGCCTGAGCCCCACCTGACACCCCATTGCTCCCCTGCTCTGGACACAATGGGCACCCCACAAATGCCTGCAGGACCAATACACGGATTGATGAGATCCCACGGGAGCTTTCAGGACACCCAGGATGGGCAGCCGGTCCGGGGTTGGGTGAGGCCACATACCCTCTGCGGGGAGCCAGCCGCTCCTATCTTAGGCCTGGCAGAAGCTGAGCTCCCGGGCCTGGCGGCTGCAGGCGGCACTCCACACCAGCCCAGCGCTGCCCGGAGAGAAGCCGGCTCTCAGGGCTCCGCCACCCCGACGGCGCACCCCGACGGAAGCCAAGACCCCGGATCCTGCCTGCCCGCCCCCTCGCAACCGCCTGCTCCCAGCCCCGGGGCTTAGTTAGCCGCAGAAGCCCCCCCGGGCCGGGCCCCCTCTCAGTTCCCAAGTTCCTTCTGGGGTAGAGTCAGCCCCGGGGTCGCCCTGGGACCCTCCTTCAGCCCCGGGCAGAGCCTCTTGGCCCAGAGACCACGGTGTGTGCAGCCCCCCGATGCGGCCTCTCCCCACTCCTCGGTCCCCCCCAGCCCCCCCAGGCCAGGCGCAGCTTACCTGTCCCAGGCCCTCAGCGCCCGTGGCCTCACAGCACCCGCTCTGCTGTCCTGCTCCGCCTCGGGCCTGGTGCCCAGAGGGAGGTCACTGAGGCCCAAAATAAAACCTGCCCCCATCCCTGTGACCTCAGCGTCCGCCTCCCGGCGAGCCCACACCCGGGCCTGGCTGCTGGCGAGCACCTGCCGAGGCCGCTGTGCCCAGCGGCCAGTGCCCTCCTCTGCTGGTCAAGCAGGGCAGTGCAGCAGCCGGCCGGACACCTGCGGGCACCCTGGTCCGGCCCAGGGGGCAGCCACATCCTCGGAGACCAGCCCCACTGTGGAAACAGGGGCCCCGTTCAGCCACCCCCAGGGAACCTGCCCTGACCCCAGAGGGCCCCCCACGTGGGCTCCTTTGGGGTGGCTCTGCAGACGCCAGGCTATGGGTTGGAGCTGCCCAGGGGTCTGGGTTGTTTGTGGGGCTGGGGCAGCCAGGCAGGCCGGGAGGGGCCCGACAGTTCTGAGCAGAAGGACGAGGCTGTCCCCAGCAGTTGCAGCCTCAAGGGGATGCCCAGGGGCTCGGGGAGGGGGGTAGGTGGGGCGGGGACTCGGTCCTGGGAGCCAGCAGCCCGGGGCTCTGCCCACACAAGCAGGTGAGCTTGGGCATGTGCCCACCTGTTTCCATCCTCTGGCTGGCTGGTATCAGGAGGTGCCAACCAAAGCTGTGCACAAGGCTTGTGAGGACCCAGCCGGGGGGTGAAAACGGGGCTGCTCGTGAGCCTACTGTCTGGCCACGCTGAGTCCCTGAGGCCATTCACTGGGGCTCGCATCCTGGGCACTGGCCCCTGCAGGTGCTTTTTGCCAGCTCTTGCCCCCAGTGGACAACGCCCCCGGCAGCTGTGCCCCTTCCCCTGAGCCTATGGGAAGAGGCACAAGGCTGTCACCAACTCAATGCCTCGGTTTCCCCAACCCCCAGGTTGGGGGCATTGGCCGGCATGGGGAGCCTGTGCTGGCCCGAGTGGGGTGTCTAGCGGATGGACGGTGCCACCTGGAGTCCTGGAAGAAGAAGGGCTGAGGGTGCGGCCCCATCCCGGCCTCTGAGCAGAGCACGCAGCTGGCCCCGTGGCCGGGTAGGGAGGGGCGCTCGGTCAAGCCCCTGGCAGGGAGGCGCTGATGGAGTGGGGGGATGATGCCAGGGGCCCAGAGACACCAGGATCCGTTGTCACTTCTTGTGCCCACTTCCTCAGCACCCTGAGTGGGATTCCCCTGCCCCCCGAGAGCCAGGCCTGGTCCCCAAGGAGGTTGAAACGTGTTAGGGGTCTGGCCAAGCCTGTAAAGCTTCCCATCTCTATGGGGGTCTCTGGGGGCTGGGCTGTCCACTCTGACAGGGGTCGGGGGGGTCTGGTGCCCTGTGCCCACGGGTGCAGGAGCCTCAGCCCTGCGACGCGTCCCCTCCAAGCGCACCCCTTGGAGGGGCATGCTCCTTGGGACCCTCCCTTCTCCCCCCTCCTCAGCCTACCAAGAATGTGCTGCTGCTGGGGGAGTAAAAATAGAAGCTGACACCCCCGGGAGGGGAGGGAGGACCTCGGCTCCTTCTCCAGGCACGTCCGTCCATCCTTGCCTTTCGGCCACCTCCTTAGCCCTTCCTATACTTGGTAAGGGGCCTGGAGGGGCCTGCGCCCAGGCACCCCGCGGGCCAATGGGCTGCTGGGAAAGATCAGATGTCACTATAAGACACGGGCGTGGGGGCCGAGCGGGCAGAGCCTGCAGCTGGTCCCGTCCACGCTGAGCGCCCGGCCCTGCTCTCTGGTCTCGCCACCCAGGTGGGTACGGGCGAGGCGGCCAGGCCAGGCTGGGGCCTCGGGCTGCGTCATGGGCACGTGCTGGGCGCCTCGAGGACGCTGTGGCCCGAGCCCTGAGTCTAAGCATGGCGGGAGGGTCCCTGGGGCTGCCGTGGGGTGGAGGTCAAGGCGCGAGGGCCTCGAGGGGTTGATGCCCGGTCTGGGGACTGGAGAGTGGCCAGGCCTTCCAGAGGGTGCTCAGAGCACCGAGTGACCTGCTCAGGGGTGGCTGCATATCCCGCGGAGCGCCTCCCTTAGCATGTGGGAACCCCCACAATCCTGGGGTCTACCGCCCCAAGTGGCCATTGCCGCCAGGGCCATCTTGGAGGGGTGGAAAGCCAGGCTGGGAGGGCGGAGGCCCAAGGAGGGTCCCCCTGGCCGGGATCCTTGGGCAGCAGTGGCCAGAACCCACGAGGAGTCTGGGTGCTAGAGCCTTGTGTTCCCCTCCAAGGTCAAGGGCAGGGGCTGGACGGGCTGGGCTGGGGTGGCTGAGGGAGGCCTGAGGAACTGGGCATCTGTTCTGGCACCCAGTCCTGCTCCCAAAAGGTGCTCCCCCATACCTCCTTGCCCCGAACCACTCCCCTTCCATGCCCCCCCCCATCTGCTCAGGGCCAGCGGGGCCCTCCCAGGCAGTGGGGCCTGTCACCCCAGGACTGAGCCCACCCCCCCGCCCTTCGTGGGTGCCCCTGGCCTCCTGGAGCCGTTGGCCGATGGGTCAGAGCCCCAGAGTGAGTGGCAGGACCACCTGCTCCCCTCCGGCCCCCCCACCCGACACCTGGGAAGGAGGCCCGCATTCCCAAGGGGCTGAGCTCAGAGGCTATTTTCAAACTCTCCCTCTGAGGGGCAAGTGTGACCTGACACCTGGCCGCCTTCTCAGCTGTCGGGTGGCACCTCCACCCCCCCCGGCCCCCGCCCCAGGCCCCCGCCGCTCCACCACCCCATGCGGAGGGTGCAAGGACCAGGGCTGTGGCCCAGAAGGACAGGGCTGTTGGGGGACAGCGGCGCCCGGAATGGGGGCCAGGGTGGAGCAGCAGGGGGGGCTGGAGCTGGCCGGGCTGAGACGGCAGCTGCGCCCAGGGCCTCCCACCCCCACCCCCAGCATCTTGGGTTTCTGGGCAGAGGCGTCCTGGCCGGTCTGGGTACCTATTCCTGGCCCCCGCAGCTGCCCCGGCTCCTGAAGGAACCCCACCTGGGTGCAGCCCCACGGCTGCCCCCTCGCGGCAGCCGGCAGGTGTCCGGGGCTGCGGCCGGGCCCGGGTGGGCACCTGCCCTGCCGAGGGGCGGCCGCGGGGGGCGCGGGGGCAGCCGAGTGGAGGAAGGAGCCTGAGATGGAGCCCGGGCAGCTGTAGCGTGAGGGGCCTGCAGAGCCCCGGGAAGGGTTTTCTGGCTGGAAACAGCCGCTGGCGGTTCCTGGAAGGGGATTTAGCAGATATCTGTTGGTTAATTTTGCATGGAGCTTAAGTTGCTCTGGGAAAATTAACATTCTTGAAAGAGAGCTTGGAAAACAGTTCCCACCTTAGAACTGCGATGCGAATGCATTTTTCGGGGATGAACGTGTGTTTTCGCTCCAGAGGCTCCCTGGGGGGACCATAAGTATTGTCTCCGAGTGAGCTGTGATGTGCTGTCAGGAACTGGGGTTTAGGACCCCGAGCCAACATGCTGATGCAGCTGCATGCTCCCAGGCCCCGCGCGGGTGGGTGTGGGACCCCTGCCCGAGAGAGACGGGGTCGGTGGTGGGGCTGGGGGAGCCCCTGCGCCCAGCAGACGCGAGGGCCCGGGGCCTGGGGGTGCAGAGGGGGCTGACACCCCGTACACGAGCCTCAGGCAGGCCTGGGGAGGGCCGAGGGGTGTGCAGGCAGCGTCCCTTTCAGGAGGAAAGGAGACCCCCCCCCCCGCGTCGGGCGCCTGTGGCTTTGACAGAGAGGCTGTGGTGGGCTGGGGGTGCACAGGGCATCCAGGGCTCCCCCTAAGAGAAGTGTGGTCCCCACAGGAGGAGCCTGGAAGGGAACTTGGGGCTTGCACAGGACAGTGGGGCTCTTGTGGGGGGCTGTGGGGGGGCGGGCAGAGAGGGAAGAGCCGGACCGTCCAGGTCAAGGAGGCCCCCCCAAGGGGTCCCGGGGGTCTGGGCACTCCAGGGGCATTCCTGATGACTGTGGGGGTACTCCACAGAGGGTGGGCTCCGGGTGCCGTCGGGGAAGGCTTCGGCCTTGGGATGTCCCTCCAGGACGCAGGTCAAGGACGAGCGGACCTGTCCTCCGACCAGACCTGTCCCCTCCCAGCCCCCAGCCCCCAAGCCCTCTCCTGTCCCCTCCCTGTCTCCGCAGGAACGACCCCCCTTCCACCATGTCTGACGAGGAAGTGTAAGTACCAGCCGAGCCAAGCAGCCCCCCACCCCTCTGAGATCCCACCTGGGGGGCTGCAGGGCCTCTGAGCAGACCCCTCACCTCCTCCCTCCTCTCTCTCCCACAGGGAGCAAGTTGAGGGTAAGTGCCCAAGCTTTTCCTCTCTTCGTCCTCTTTGCACCCAAAAAAGGCCCTTGGGGAGGGGCGAGGTGTGGACAGCTCTCCTTGGGGACCCCTCCCCACGCCTGGAAGCCCCTCTGGAAGCAGGTTCCCCTTTCTGTCCTATACCTGGGCCTTCCTCAGGACAGCCCCTGGGGACGAGGGGGGTGGGCCCTCGGATGGGGTGGGCCTCCAGGGGTGTCCGGCCTCCCCGTGAGTCTCGGCCACTGCTGGGCCCTCAGCTCGCTGTGGCCTGGAGGCCCCTCTAACATGGCGACTCTCTCCGTTTCTCTTCCCGTGCAGAGCAGTGCGAGGAAGGTAACTGGCTTCTCGGAGACCCCCAGCCCTCCTCCCCTCCTCCTCCTCCCCCCCTTCCCCCTCTCAGGCCCAGGGACCCACAGGCCTGGGGACCCTCAGACGGGCCCTTCTCTGTCCCTCTCATCTGCCCCCCTCCTCTCCTTGCCCCACGCTGCTGCCCCCATGTCTCTCCCGTCACCCCCCTCCTGCCCCCTCTGCCTCCACTCTCTCCCCCTCCCTGCGCCTCTCTGTCTCTTTTGCTCTTTCTTCTCCCTCCTTCCCTCCCTCTCTTCCCTGGCCTTTCCTCCCTGGTCCCTGGACTTTTGTTCAAGGTGCCCCGCACCCTCGGCCAGGTGTCGGCAGCGGGCGTCGTGCCCGGGCAGGTGCGGGCGGCGGGCGGGGCCCCGGGAGTATGGACGGACCCCGCTGGGCCTCAGGCCTCGGGCAGGCCTGACCCACTGGCAGGGCCGGGCTCTGAGCTTCGAGAATATTCTGAAAACACTTGGCCATCACATGAACAACGTGTTTCTTTTGCTGATGGGAGGTGGGAAGCGCACCTGTGCGCAGCCCGTGGCAGGGGGGCCACCCCTTCCCAGGGGGTCGTGTGCCCTGTCCCTCCCTCCACAACCCCGTCCCTGCACCCAGGAGCCCCACAAGCTGCGCTCGGCCAGGACTGGGGCAGGCTGCACCGAGTCCCCGCTTGGTCAGTGGACCTGCCCAGCCCCCTAACGCTGCCCTGTCCCCTCTCTCCCACCTGCCTGCCACCTCCTGCTCCTGTGTTCCTCTGACCCTCAGAAGAGGCCGAGGAGGAAGGTAAGGGGTCCAGGAGCCCGGCCTGGGCCCTCCCAACGACCCTCCTGGCCCCCTCCAATGCTGGATGGCCCCCCACCCCACCCGGCCTCTAAGGACGTGCAGTGTGCCCCCTCTAACCCCTCCCTGCCCCCACGCCCCTTCGCCTGCAGAAGTCCACTGGAAGCTCAAGGACTTCTGGTCCCCATGGGGGGTCCGGCCGGCTGGACCCAAGCAGGGGTGGGGGCGGGGCGGGCAACGGGAGCGTCCAGCCGGCCGAGGGGCCCCACATGTGGCCCCCGAGTAACCCACTAACCACGGCCACCGCTTGGCCAGAGGGGCAGGGGGCTGCACCTCCCCACCCAGGCCCTCTGGGGTCCCCACAGCCAGGGTGCCCAGAGCTGACCACCTCTGTCCCCCACAGAGTCTCCGTTTGGGGCCCTGTGGGACAACACGTGGCCCCAGGCCCCGTTGTGTCTCCAAGCGCAGGGGCTGGGGCCTGCAGGGGCGCTGGGTGACATGGCCCCTCTGTCCCGAGACGGACTCCCAGCCCAGCATGGGAGAGCGAGAGGGATGGAGGGACGCTTGCGCCCCGCAGAACAGCCCTGCCTCCCTCACACGGTGCCCCCTTGGGGCCTCCTGATCCCACCTGTGAAGCCCCCTCCTCAAGAACTGGGTCCAGAATGACTTGGGATGGGAGGTGAGAGGTAGAGGGGCTCCCCAGGCCTGCCTCCTTGCACCCCCTCTTTGCCTGCTGTCCTCTCCCTGGGCCCCAGGCCCTGGGCTGGCAGAAAAGGGCAGCTGGCAAGCGTCGGTCCACGAGTTCTGGAGCCTGAGGACAGACGGGCATGGGGGTGCAAAGATGCCCCCCAGCCCCAAGGCCCCAGGGCCAGAGCAGCGAGGAGTGGCTGCAGCCAGACAGCAGCCGGGCTTCTAAATGCCCCCTGTAGCCTCGGTTTCCCCATCTGTGAGGCAGTGAGGGGAGGGGCAGGGACGCCAGTCCCCATGGCCCTTGCTTTAAGATGCAGGGTGTGGGGTCAGGGGGATGGTGTCCACTCAACCCCTGCGTGCTCCTCACTCCTTCGGCCACTGACCCTCCCGCGTGGCCTCTGCTAACCTCGGATCCTTTCTCCTCTGACCTCTGACCCGGCCTTGCCTCTTGTCCCGTGGCCCTCTTCCCCCGTGAAGTCCATGCTCCAGGTATGTGACATGACTTCACCTGAGTGGACGTGTGTGCACGTGTAAGGTGCCAGGGGGCTGCGTGACTCTCCCTACGGCTCCGCTCGGTGCCCTGCAGCCCCCACTCGCTCCCTCCCCGGCTCTGACCCAGTCTCACAATCTTCTCCCCCTCCCTCTCTCTCTCCCCATGTCCCGCCACCACGATGCTGTCTGCAGAGGAGGTTCAGGAAGGTATGTTGTGAGCTCTGCAGAGCTACTCTGAGCCCCCCAAGCACACCCCACCTCCCTTTTCTTTCCTCTCTGCCTCTCCTCCCATCCCCAATGCACACACACACTCATGACCGATGACCACATCTGGCCCATTCTGGACTGGGGGCTGGGCATAGAGTATGGGCACGTTAAACCTGGAGTGCTGGCTCTACAGGACTGGGTGATGGGGTGCAGGCTTCCTCCAGGCTCCCCCCTGCAAAAGAGACCACCAGCAAGAGGATGTGTGGGGTCCAGCTTTGAGGAATGTAAGGTCTCCGAGAGAGGTGTGGGCTCTGGAAGAATGGTGCTGGGGTCCACTAGGACCCTCAGTGTCTGCCAGGGCGAGGCAAAGAAAAACAGAGAAGGGAAGGCAGGGCAGGCAGCCTCCACCCTGCCCCAGATAGCAAGCCAAAGCTGAGGCCGGGTGGAGGGGCAAGTGGGATAAAGCAGAAAGCAGGGCTGAGCCCAAGGTGGGGACGGCTGGAACCCGGAACCGCCAGGGGCCGTGCGTGCCAGAGAGCAATCAGTCACCTCCCGGCCTCCCAACCAGTGCTGGGCTGGAGCCAGACATGCCTACCCCAAGGAGGCCCCTGGGTGGGTCTCCTTCCTCCCACCGCCTGCAGGGCCTGCTGTACCCCTAGGTGGAGGTAAGGGAGCTGCAGGTTCTGGGGCTTGGGGCCCGAGTTGGGGAGTTCTTCTCAGCCTCCCCTCAGTCACATGGTGCCTGGGGGGCTTTGGTCCCCACCCCTACCCACTGCTGGGCCTTGAACCTGTGAAAAGACATGCAGGCAGCACAGGTAGAAGAAGTGGGGGGAAACGGGCCTGCTGGAGGTGACAAGGCCATCGTACAGCCAGTGCTGGGCCGAGGGATAGACAGGAGGCCAGAGCCCAGGGGCGGCCTGGGGGCTGGGGGGAGCTTGGCGCCTCTCCTGCAGCTCGGCCTCCCACCCCCCCCACCCCCCCTCCACCCCCTCTGCCGGCCCCTGGCCCCCCGCCCTCCCGGACTCCCCGGGGGTCCCTCGGCCAGGTGCTGCTTCCAGCAGAGCTCATAAATAAGGACACGTCCAGCTCAGCAGCTCATTTATTTTCTTGACCAAACAGTTCCTTCTGGGCCCCTCGGCCAGGTTCCCGCTCCCGAGGCGCCCCCTCCCCTCACTCATGCCCCCTCCCCCCAAGGTGGAGGAGAGAGTGACATCAGCCCCGACTGGAAAATCTGGGCCGCCAAGGCCAGGGGTTGTTGGCGGGAGTGTGTGTTTGGGGGGGTCCAAGCCGCCGCATGATCTACGAGCTGTGGTGATGTGCGAGGGGGGCTCCACCCGGCCCCCACCCCCACCCCAGGGCACACTCAGCCCGGGGTCTGACGGAGGCCCCCCAAGAAGACCCCCCAGCCTTGCAGAGGTCAGAGGGTGGCTCCCTGGGCAAGGAAGGGCACTCCCACCCTCAGAGGTGAGCCAGCCTGGGCTCCGCAGCCCGTTGGTGGGGGTCTGGGGGACCCCCAGGCCTAGGTGGGGGGCCTAACCCTCTCCCCGGCTCTTTGGATGAAACACAAGGATCCAAACTGAGCCAGGCCCAGGGTTTGAGCAGCTCAGGGATCCATGAGCCCCATCAGCCCCGCTGGGGAATGACCCCTGGTTCCAGCCCCACAGAGCCACCCCCAGAACCCCTCAAGGCAGCCTGCGTCCCCGCTCAGCGGGGGGGGGTGGTCTGGACTTGCCGTGGAATGGCCTAGAAGAGGCCAGAACCCACGGCTGCCCCACCAAGGCCCACGCCTCCCACCCCAGCAGGCCGTGCCTGGGCCCCGGCTCACAGCAGCCCTGACCCCACTCCTTCCGTGCCTCCCCAGCAGTCCTCTTGGGCCCACCCCACACGCACCCAGGGGTGAGAGGCACTGCCAGGCTCCCCTGCTGCCCACTGCCCGCTGTCCTGGCGCTGCCCTGCCACCCGCGCTGGCCTTTGTCTTGCATGTCTGCTTGTGCCCAAGGAGAGGTCGCCGAGGATGAGCAGAAGTTGGAGGGAGGTGGGGGCCAGCCTGCCCCGCCCACGTGCCCCCCCGGGTCCCCCACTGCTGGCTCTGCCTCAGCCCTCCAGTGCGGCAATGGAGACGACTGCTCACCCGTCTGTCCCTGCATGGCCCACAGGCTCTCCCGCCTTCTCCTTCTGCCTGTCTGTCTGTCCAGCCTCTGGCCTCCCCTCTCCCTGGCCCTGGGGTGTTGGAGACCCAGGTCCTCCTGCTCTACTCTGCCAAGAGCTTTGGGCTGCGGGGTCTCACTGCACCCTGGGGGACCCAGCGTGTACTGCCCAGCACGGGGTGGGGGAGGCCAGCCGGGCCGACCCCAACACCGGGGCCTCCTTCCCTCCTCTTCCCTCTTTTCAGCTTCCCCCACAGACCCCTTCCTTCCCGCCTCGGCCCTCAGTCCTCTTCTGTCCGTGGCCTTCTCTCCTGTTCCCAGATGGCCGGGTCTCTCCTTCTTACTTCCATTTCTTGCTTCCTCTTTTTGTCCCCCACTCCCCTCCACACCCCCGGTGCTTTCCCTGTGGCCCCACCCAGGGTCTTTCTGAGGCCCGCAGTGGGCATGAGACCCTGTCGCTCCTTATGGGCTGGGCCGGGGCCCCAAGGGCTGTGTGGGGAAGCAGGCAGCCAGGGACACCCTACCAGGGGCCCCAGCAGGCACCAGCCACCCCTTCTCACCTGTTCTCTCTCTCTCTCCCCTCTCCCCATGTTGGTGCTATGGTGACCAGAGGAGAAACCAAGGCCCAAGTGAGTTGAGGGACTGGGCAGGGGGCCGGGAAGGCTGGGCAGCAGTACTGGGTCCCACACTTGGAGGAAAAGCCCCTGATGGCCGGGGGCCTGGGACAGTGTGTCGGGCAAACAGCAATGCCAAGGGGCCAGGGTGTAGGGGAGCTGGCCTTGCGGCCACAGGTGGGACCCCAGATGTCACAAATTGATAGCTCCTTTCTGCCTCTCTTTGGCATCTAAAATTGTAGGTGTCTGAGCCTGGAAGGATGACAATGGGTGATCTGGGGTACATACTGGGGTGAGACAGCCTCAGTTCCTTAACCCCACATGTGGCAGAGATGGACGACCCTCCCCAGGGCCATGGGCCAAGGCAGGAAGGGGGGCAGCAGGGTGGGGAGAGAGCCAGAGAGAGGAAAAGAAGGAAGAGGGGTACAGGGTATTGGGGGAGAAGCAGCAGAGAGAGACAGAGGAGACGGGCGGCTCTCCCTGCCCACCCTTGCTGGGCCCTGCTGGGCCCTGGGAGTGAAAGCAGACATGAAAGTGGGCTGGGGGAGGGCTCTTCATGCCAGAGGCCACACCAGAGTGATCCGGAGCCTGAAATTCACACACATCCACTGGGCCCACTGAGCCCCTCTGATCCTTTTCTGGAGGGTCTTTCCCCACATTTGGCTCAATTGTGAGCATTTCAGGGATAGTTTTCTAATCCCAGCATTCTGACTTACAAGCCCACAGCTCTTTCTCATGATCCCTCTCTTTATCCCTTTGCGTATTCTTGCCAGCTTTTTGCTCTGCACGATAAGGAATTTTAAAGCAAATCAGCACACGCCCAGAGTTTGTTCCCCCTTGCTGAGGTATTAGGGATTCTCAAAAGCAGAGCGAAAACGCGTTCAGGGTCGGCTCGGCGTATTTCCATCATTTGCACTTTATTTTTCAGCAAAGTAAAACCAAGTAAGTCAGGATCACAAGATATCCTCTAGCCTTAAAACACTGTTTGTGCTTTCATTATAAAAATACAACACCTCATTAAAGGAAATTTGGAAAATGCTTAAAAGTCTAACGATGAAAAAATCACCTACCATTCTCTCACCCACCCAGCTGGTCTGTGGAAAGGAGTGGAAAGACATTTTTTCAAAAAAAACTTCAGTTCTTTCCACTCTTTTTTCCATACATATGGTTCGTAAGAAAGTTTAAACGCAGTGCTGTTTTTCAAACTGCGTGCTGCCCATACAACCTTGAATTCTGCTTTTTTAAAAAACTTAGCACTCTTCCTAAGTATTTTTCCATGTTTTCACATAGTCTTCTTAAATATTTTGAATGGCCACATAATATTCCATCCGTTGGACAAACCATAATTTTCCTAACCCCCCCCCCATTGTGGGACAGGAAAGGCTTTCCCCAATATTTCACGATCATAAATAACGCTGGGTGGAAAGCGTCTTCCGTCTTTAGGCTTATTTCCCTAGGCCACGTTCCCAGAACTGGAATTACTGGGTCAAAGACTACAAGCTTTCTTAAGGCTTCTGACATCCATTGCCAAATCGCTTTCCACGGGGGCCCCGCCAAAGTGCTCCCCTCCACGCAGCCCGAGCACATCTGGGCTTCTTCACCCGAAGACAGCACCGTGTGTTTTTCAACCTCGGCCGGTGATGGATGAGAAACCGCATCTCAGGGTTGTTTTCGTGCGCATTCCTTTCATTACGAGGAGGGCACACCCTCAGCCTTGTCTGCTAACAGGGCTTAAGCCGTGGTGGGTGCCCACTGCTCATTTATCTGACGAGGCGTCTCTGTGTTTTCCTTCGTTGTCAGTTTGCATGAGGTTATGAAGTCTTCTCCATATTTGCTGAAAATATTTTTCTAGTCTGGATTTTTTTTTTTTTGACTTTCGATTTTTGCCTTTTTTCACATACATAAGTTTTTCATTTGCACTTCGTCATCTGCTCATCTTTCCCTTTGAGGGACCTTCTGCTGAAGGCTCTGAGCTTAGAGAACCCTTTCTCCGTCCAGCAGCCGCGCCGAGCTGGGCTCCACTTTCCTTTATGGCTGGTTTTAAAAAATCAGTCGTTGTTGTTTTAACTCTTGAATCCATCTGGAATGTCTTGCAGTGAGGAGGGACTGGGCTGGTGGCTGGCGGATGGCAGGCCCAGTGGGGACCTCGTTCACTCTTCAAAGTGATCCCTTTCCAGCCCCCCTTCTCCCATTTCCTCGGGCCCTGCAGTAGGAAAGATGAAAGAGTATCAGAGAGATGCAAAGGGGCCTTCCCGGACAGGGGCACCTTCAGCCCACCCCTTTTCTGGACCTGTCTTCTGATCTAACTGGCCGCATTTGTTTGTTTGTTTGAGAAAGAAACAGAGGTTGCCCTTTCTTGGATAGATGGGTTAAAACAACCCTTGAAATGTTCAGAAGTTGGTAAAGCAGAGAAGGACACTAAAAGATTGAAACCTTCTCAAAGGGGTCAGGCCACTCTCTGGACAGCGGGTGATAAATCAGATAAGAACAAAGTACAGGCAGATGCGTCATCAGGCAAAGGGCCCTCAGCCAGGTGTGAGGGCCTGAAGGCCAGCCCGGGGCCCGGGTCAGGGTGGGTCACGCCAACCCTTTTGGTAGGGTCTCCAGCTGTCTCTCTCTCTTCTTCAGACTCACTGCTCCTAAGATCCCGGAAGGGGAGAAAGTAGACTTCGATGTAAGTTTTTGGGACCCAGTTCAGCCCACCTTCCCTCCTCCCAAGCGCTCAGTCTCCAGGCTCCAGGCTATTCCTTCTCTGATAGCCAGAGCTGGGCTTCCTACTTCCAGGCTATTACACCTTAATTCAGCCCTGGACCAAAAGAAGCCCCTCCAAGAATAGACATCTCTCTTCCTTCTTCCCCATCCATCTTCTCATCCATCTGTCCAGCCATCCACGCACCCACCTAACAACCCAATCACCCATCCATCCATCCCTCTCCATCCTTTCTTCCATCCACCCAACAATTCATCATCCACCCATCTGTCCATCCTTCTATCCACCCATCCACCAATCCCTGCATCCATTCATTCATCCATTCATCTATCCATCTGTCCATTCCTCTTCCATCCATCCATTCATCCACCCAACTGTTCATCATCCATCTATCTACCCATTCCCCCCTCTGCCTCCCCATTCATCCATCTCCCCATTCAAGCACCCATCCATGAATTCATGAGCACATCCATCTGCATCTCCATTCATCCTCCATCCATCCATTCATCCATTTGCCCATCCATCATGCATTCTTCCCTCCCTCCATCCATCCATCCATCCTCCCATCAGCCTACCCATCCATAACCATCCATCTGTTCACCATGCACCCAACCGTCCATCCATCCACCTGTCTACCGTCTGTGCATCCAGCCAGCCAACCTGCCAGCCGGCCTGCCATCTAACCATCTCTCTATTCACCTTCTACCCACCTACCTATCCATCCATTTACCCACCTATCCAGCTGCGTATCTGTCTGTCCACCTGTCTAGCCAGCAAATTAGTTTTCTGGCCAGTCTTTGCTCTGCCAGGACCACGTAGGGCAGCACTGATGACAGGGCCGAGTGAGAGCCCCTCACGGGGGTGCTGCTGACCTCGTGGCTGGGCAGGGCCTGAGCGCCCCTACAGGAAGGGCATGACTCTTACCCCATGGGCCTCAGGTGGCCAGTGGCCATGGGGTGTGGCAGGGGCTGTGGGTCCCTTCCAGCTCTCAGCTTCCACAGGGACCCAAGGAGTCAGGGCTCTTCTCTGGAGCAAAGGGCGGTGCTGCCAGCCCCAGGCGTGCTGGGGGACGGAGGTCCGAGAGGGGTGGGCGCGGACGGGCCTCTCCCGCTCCAGGACATCCAGAAGAAGCGTCAAAACAAGGACCTGATGGAGCTGCAGGCGCTCATCGACAACCACTTCGAGGCGCGGAAGAAGGAGGAGGAGGAGCTCATCGCCCTCAAGGAGAGGATTGTGAGCGTGGGCACCGCCCCTGCCTCGGTTTCCCCGTCTTCAGCCTGGGGCGTGCTCCCGAGGGCCTGGCGAGCCGGGCTGACTGGGTCCTCTGGCCGCAGGAGAAGCGCCGCGCGGAGAGGGCCGAGCAGCAGCGGATCCGCGCCGAGAAGGAGAGGGAGCGCCAGAACAGGCTGGCGGTGAGGCCCGGGCAGCCCTCCCGCCCCGCGACCCTCGCCCAGCGGCCACAGGCCTGCGGCGACACGCGGGTCTCTGACCTCGCCGCCTCTGGGAATTCCATCGAGGCTGGGTCCTGTAGAAGCCCTTCAGGAGGGCAGACCCCGGCCGGGAGCTTCCCGAAGCTTCCAGAAAGTTCCAAGCCTGGAGCGGGGCCAGCACAGCCCTGAGGGTGGTGGGGACGGCTGTCCGCAGGAGGAGAAGGCCAGGCGGGAGGAGGAGGACGCCAAGAGGAGAGCAGAGGACGACCTGAAAAAGAAGAAGGCGCTGTCCTCCATGGGTGCCACTTACAGCAGCTACCTGGCCAAGGTGAGCTGCGCCCCGGCGCGGGGGCTGCCCGGCCTCGGTCCCGGGCACCAACCCCCGCCCCGCCGCGTGCCCGTCCCCTGCAGGCCGACCAGAAGCGCGGCAAGAAGCAGACGGCTCGCGAAATGAAGAAGAAGATCCTGGCCGAGAGGCGCAAGCCGCTCAACATTGACCACCTCAGCGAGGACAAGCTGAGGTGAGGGGCGCCGGGGGCGGCCGCGGCGGGGGGGGGGGGGGCGGTGCCCCGAGCCCCGCAGACCCCCCCGGCCAGGCCTCACCCGTCCACCGCCGCAGGGACAAGGCCAAGGAGCTCTGGGAGACTCTGCACCAGCTCGAGACCGACAAGTTCGAGTTTGCAGAGAAGCTGAAACGCCAGAAATACGATGTGAGTCCCGGCCGGACCCCCGCCCGCCCGCCCACCCCCCACCGCAGCAGCCTCGGCCTCGCCGGGACCCCCACTACCCTGCGGCCTTCCCCTCGCGCACCCACGCGGGCTGCCCCGTCCCTGTGCCATGGGGCCGGCATCTCTGCCATGGGACTGTGCAGCCGCAGCCCGTGGCACCTCAAGTAGTCGGCCGGGCCCTGGGGTTCACGGGGGGCAGACCCGGGGGCTTGAGGAGCATCCCCGTGTGACTGGGGACAGGAAATCCCTGGCACCCGGACGTCCCCCCACAGCCTGCTCCCTGCAGCCTGGCCCCCCAACAAGTCCACTTTCTCAGAGTCCAGGGGATGACGACCTGGGGGTGCCCCCTCTCTGCCCAGGCAGGGACTTCCTCCTGACCATCGGGGTGACGGGGCCTCCGCCGGTCTCCAAGCACCCAGAGGGCAGGGAATGGGGACTGGGGTCCGTCCACCTGGAGTTGCTTGAGGGGGGCCTGAGCGTGAGGCTGGGGTCCCCAAGGCTGCCTGGGCGCCCGGGGACCGGAGGCAATGGGGGAGGAGAGCCCTGGGTGCAAACACAGACGCCCCCAAAGGTGGAGACCCGCCCCCTTCCCTGGGTACCCGCGGTGGGGCTCTGCTCCCGCCTCTCCACGGGGCGCCTCGGTTTCTCCCGCGCCAAGAGAGGACGCCTCCTCCCGGGGCCGTCCCCAGGAGCGGGGGCCTGTCCAGCGGGGATGGGCCGGTGGGGGTCGCGGGGCCAGGCCGGGAGGGGTGCCCCGGGGGGGTACTGGGCTGGCCCCGCGGCCGTAACCGCCTTGATCCTTGTAGATCATGACCATGCGGGCCAGGGTGGAGATGCTGGCCAAGTTGTAAGTACCCGAGCCCGGCGGGGCCTAGGCTGCTCTGAGCCTCTGGCATGGGGAGACGCGGGCGAGCAGGGCGGCCGGACGGGCACGGACCGGGAAGGGCCGCCGGGCCCTCCTGCCCCCCGGGCACAGGCTGTGCGCCTGCCCCGCTCCGTGCCCGCCCCATGGCCCGCGTGGTGGCAGGTAAGTGGCCAGCGGGGGCCGCCGTGGGCCTGTGTCCGGCAAGGCCCCGAGGCCGGTCTCGAGAGAAGCCGTGGGCGCGGCCGGGTCGCAGTGAGTCGCCTGTGTTGTTTGCAGATCACCAACCTCAGGAGCCGCATTGACCAGGCCCAGAAACAGTGAGTCGCCCGCCACTGCCCGCTCCGCGCCGGGCACAGGCGCCCCCGCCCGGGATCCGGGACTTGGGCCGTGCCAGGGCTGGGGCGCGCCCTCGGCGGATCAGTAATGAGACTAACCCCCCGCGGCTGCAGCACAGAGGCCAGGGCCGGGGCAGGCAGGGGGACCCCAGCACGGCGGCTCCAGGCAGCCTGGCAGCTGGCCTTGGGACGGCCCCTCTGCGGTGCTGGGCACACACCCGGGTCCCCAGTGCCACCAATTCACAGGGCCACTCGGGTCCCCGTGATGGGTTGGGCCTTTGCATGTTTTGCCTGTGCAGGCTCCATTCTCTGGGGGTCTTTGGGTGGCGGGAGCTCGGCGAGGGTCTCCTGGGCTCAGTTGCACCTGCCGCTGGCCCTGCTCCCTCACAGCTCCCCGGAAGGTACTGGGGAGGAGGATGCATCCCTCTGCCCTGGTCTCTGCTGAGCATGGAGCCCTCAGAGGCCTGGCACGTGCATGTGTGCATGTGCATGCGTGGAAGCCTGTGCACCGATGGGGAGCCACTCCCAGGGCTGCAGACACCCCTGCACAGGGGCTCGAGCCACGGCCACAGCCACCGGACACAGCCTCCTCCTAACTGGCCTTGCAAAAGGCAGCAGCCTGGAGGGGCCTGAAGGGGGGCATGGGGTGGGCACAGGGCCTCGGACCAGGTGGAGGCCACAGGCTGAGACATGGTAACCAGGACAAGTACTGAGGCCAGAGCGCACAGGGGAGGCGGACGCCACCTGAGGCGGGCCTTGCAAATCTGAGCACAGCCACTGGCCGGCCTGGGCAGGTCCCTTGGGCCCTGGTGGCCGCCTGTGTCCCGGCAGCCCTTGGGCAGGGAGGGGGGTGCCCAGCTTGCTGCACCAGCACCCCCCCATAACACACTAACCCCTTTGGCACAACTGTCCGGGCCGGGCAGGCCCAGCACACAAGGTGAGTGGAAGTTGCTCGGCCAGGGGCTCAGTGTTTGCAGCGGGGGGCACGGCGGACATCGGGAGGCCCAGACCCCTGCCCTGAGAGCGGCCCCTGTGGCCAGTGCGGTCAGGGCTGGGGCCTGCGGCGGCTGGGAAGGGTGGGCAGGGTCCCCGCTACGCCCCAATGCTCAAGCGCACCTTCCTTCCCGTCTGCAGTAGCAAGAAGGCTGGAGCCACAGCCAAGGGCAAGGTCGGCGGGCGCTGGAAGTAGAGGGCCAGGGGCCGCCGACAAGGACCCCCGTGGCAGAGACCCTGCACCCAGGGGTCCCCCACCGCATCCTGCACACTCCATACCGAGGCCCCTTCCCAGAGCCCACAGTGGGCTCACCCTGGGGACCCCACCACGTCTCTGTCCTGACCGTTCCCCTCCCCCGGGGTCTGTGAATAAAGTGAGACCCCCTCACAGGCTCGCGCTCACGGATTCAAGGGTCCCACGGCGGCTGCGTCAGGTGGGGACGGGCGGGCCTGGGAAGGCAGAAGCACCGGTGGCGGCCGTGCCATGGGGGGGCCCCAGGAGACGGGGCTCCACGTGGGCTCAGCTCAGGAATGAGGGCGCCAGAGCCTGTACCACGTGGGGGGCGCCTGGGGTCTCCATCGGGGAGTCTGCAGCCACCTCTGCTCCCACCCAGCGGCCATTCTGGGGTCTGGGGGCCCCAGGAGCCTCTGCCCCTTACGTCCACCTCTGGAAGCCCTTGGGGGCAGAACGGCTTTGCCCAGGAGGGAGCAGGGGTGCGGGGGCCAGCGGGCAGTGGGAGATGGGGCAACAGGGAGACCCGGCCAAACCCGCCAGCCCCCCGAAATATAGAAGGCAGCAAGGGCTCCCCCACGCCAGGGAGAGCCGAGGTCCTCTGTAAGGAGCTCAGCAAAGGCACAAACCTCCGGCACATGAGGGAAAGGGGTGAGAAAGAAGCGGGGCAGATGCAGCGTTTTTCTTACGCTGGACAAGAACACAGTGTAACGGACTTCCTTGATTTGAAAACCCTGACAAAATAGAATCACGGAAAATACAAATCATAAAAGTCAGATCCAGGAACACAGCTCTGCAGAGGCCAGGGTGCTGAACAGAGCGTGGGTCAGGGGCGTGGGGTGTGGCGCGTGGGGTCCAGGGGCGCTTCCCCAGGGGGCACTCCCCACACGCGGTCCATGCACACGTGGGCAGAGCTGGGAGAGGGCACTGCACTGTAGCACCATGACCCCAGTGCAAATGCAGGCCAGCGAGCACACCCACATGCATGTGCACACCCATGCACACCCAACTACCACGTGTGTGTGCACTCCCAACACACGTGGCTCCCACACATGTGAACACCCAACTCCTTACATGTGTGCACACCCAACATGCACAACTCCCATGTGTGTGTGCACTCCCAACACACATGGCTCCATACATGTGCACACCCAACATGCACAACCCCCACGTGTGCACACCCAGCACACATGACTCCTATATGTGTGTACACACCAACACACACACACAAGCATGCACATCCAATAGGCATACATGAGTCCCATATGTGTGTGCACACAGACACAATTCCCACACATGTCTGCCAACAGCACACAATCCCTGCACTTCTGTGCACATCAACACTTAGAAACATGACTCCTGCGCATGGGACTCCCCCCAAAACACACCAATAAACAACCCATACACACACCACACAATCGCACATAACACACTCGCCCCCCTGCATAACACACACACACACACACAGAAGAGAGCAAAATGACGCACTTCCCAGCTCTGTCCCTCACCAACGCTTCCAACCACCAGCAAAAACTGGAGAATCGTCTTCCCCAAAGCGCCAGGGAACGGGAAAGGGCGGTAATAACAGGGAATGCGCCGGATCAGGGAAAAGGCCACTTAAAAGCAGCAGGACCTCGTGGCCAGCTCCCCTCCCTGGCTCAGTGCAGAGCCGACCTGGACCCCCTCCCAGAGGGAGAATGTATGTCTTGCTGGTGAGGGACTCGCCATCCCAGAGCCTGCCTGCATGTAGAAGGCAGCTCACCGAGCTCTCCCACAGGACGCAGCCAGAGACCAGGCCGGCGGCTGCCTGGGCAGGGGCTAGATGGCTGCTGGACAGAGAAGGCAGGGCCCATGGCCATGAGAAAAACAACTGCTAGGGAAGTGGGGACACTCATATCCACGGAATCAGGAGAATTTCCCAGCCACCAACACATGCCAAGACAAGACACACGCAGAACCGGCTGGGAGCCCCTGTGCTTTGGCCTGGAGCTGTCCTCTAAGCCTGTTGTATGGTAAACCCTGCCCAGGTCAACGTGCAAAACCTGGGAGGGGGTTTTCTCTGTTTCCTCCTTTATTTATTTTTGTGTTATGTCCTGGCATTCAAGAAGGCTGTGTCATAACATAATTGGGTACAGGCCTGAGGAACAGACGTCTCAGAGTCTAAATTCCAGCCATAACACCTTAAAACATCAGAATGTCCAGATCTGACCTCCAGATGGCTCCTAGGCCAGATAAGCCCTGACACCCAGGGGCAACTTCTCTCCCAGTGCATCAGCCAGGTTCACTCCTCCACCCCATCACGAGGATACCCTTTTCAGCACAAAGAAGTTAGAATGGTCATTGCCCAAATATCCCTGAAGATTGAGAGAATGATCAAATGAGAGGGAGGAGGTGCCACTGAGAAAGTAGGACTTACATGATCATGACTCCTGACTCACTATACAGACAATTCTTTTTAGCTTCTAGTGTATGGGAACAGCCAGAAGCAAATACCTGAAATTCCTGAGCTGTAGTCCAGCAGCTTGGATCGTTGATAAAGTCTGTGTAATGACACAGGTTTATCATGCGACCGTCTGACTGTGGAGGCCTTGTGAGTGACGCCACCTTTATCTGTGTAGAGTTAGATAAGCAGTAAAAGAAAGGCATGCATGGGGAAAAACAGTCCAGGTTTGAGAACAGATTACAGAACATACAGAGAAACAGGAAGGAATGGCCCAGAGGCGACTGAAGCACCAGAGCCATCAGCAAGGTTGGGCCGAGATGGGAATTTCAGACAAAGACTTAGAAAAATGGCCCTAATTACAGAGCTAAAGGAAAACACAAAGAGCTAAAGGAAATCCAGAAAATGGTAGATGAAGACAAAGGAAATATCAGAGAGATGGGTAACTGGGTGAAGAAACCAAACAGAGCTGAAGCCTGCAGTAACGTAACTTAAAAATTTCCTGGAGGGGTTCAGCAGCAGACTGGACCCGGCTGTGGAAAGAATTCCTTTGGAGATAAGACCACTGGAATCATCCAGTCTGAGGAGCAGAAAGAGGAAAGAGTGAAGATGTGTGATCAGGGCCTGAGGGAACGGTGGGAAACCATTAAGTGTACCGATGCATGCATTGTGGGGGTCCCAGCAGAAGAGAGAGAGAGAGAGGCAGAAAGAAAATCCAAAGAAATTATGGCTAGAAGCCTCCCAAATTTAACGAAAGACCTGAATATACACATGAGATGCTCAGGGCACTTCAACCAGGACAACAGGTCCACTCTGCAGCATAGTATAATCAAACCACCAATGCCAAAGATCAATAAAGGATTCGGAAAGCCGGAAGAGAAGCAACCATGTCACACAGAAAGCAGCCCCAACAAGATGAGGTGCCAGTTTCTCCCGGCCAACCTTGGAGGTAAGAAGGCACTTGGAAGACGTTTAAACGGCTGAAAGCAAAATACTACCAACCAAGAATTCTATACCCAGTAGGAGTGTCTTCCAGAGCTGAGGGAGCGATTCAGATATGCCCAGATTTACAAAAGCGGAGGGGGTTCACCGCCACTAGGCCAACCCTAGAAGAGATGCTAAGGACAGTTCTGCAAGTGGAAAGGAAAGGGCTGAGAGGGTAGGTGAGGAGAAGCTCCCCAGTGAGGGTGATGGCACAGGTAGACAGACGCCAGTGCTGCTGTGGTTTCTGTTTGCAACTCCCCTTTTTACTTCCTACACATCCAAAAGGAAAATGCATAAGATGCAATGATGAATCAGTGGTTTGGGACTCATAACGTAAACACATCTACTCGTGTAAGAACTTCACAAAGGAGGGGATGGAGGGCTGCAGGGGCATGGGGTGCGCACTATTGGAGTGAAGCTGGCCTCAAAGTAAACGGGATGGTTGTAGGTTTAGGATGGTGTATTTAAACTCAAGGGCAACCACAAAGAAAACCCGGGAGAGTGCACAAACTCAGAGAGACAGGAAGGGGCGTGCAGGTCCCAGGGGCAGGGAGAGGGGAAAGGGGGATAATGCAGCAGGGGTGCAGGGATTCTCTCCGGGGGAAGCAGGAAAGTTCTGGGAATGGAGGCTGAGTCCTGGGTCCCACGGAGGGGTGCTTGGAGTGGGGAGAGGGAAGTTCACCGTGTTTTAGGTTCCACAACTAAAAAAAAAGCAACCAGAGATATGAGGGCAATTAAAGGCAATACCCAATTCTGGGTAGGACCCACCAAAGAGGAGAAAAGGCTCAAAAGGATGTCGTTGGACGATGAACTGTAAATGTTTTATCAATATTCAATTTCTTGAAATCGACAACTGCCCTTAGTGATCGCATAAACGAACACCCTTGTCTTAGGAAATGTGCCTGGCAGTATCAAGCATTCTAGGAACATACATATATAACCTACACTCGCGTGTTCAGAAAATGGATTAAATTAATGGATAGATGGATAGATAGATGGATAGACAGATAAATGGATGGAGCAATACAGCAAATGTGGAAAAATGTGGGTTCAGGGTTTAGGAGTACGTTGGCATTCTCTATACGGGACTTATAATATTTGGTAACTGTTCTATAAGTTTGAAAGTTTTTCATAATAAAAAGTTTCATAGTGAATGTTAAAAGCCCATGCGCACACACCCACTCACATGCACACACATTCCCCACACATCCTTGCACCACCAGCCAGGCAAACACACACAAGCCACGCCCGCTGGTCGCACACCCACCTCCACACTCCCCGGACAAGCACAACAGACCTGACACTGTCAACGGTCGATGGAAACATCCCACGTAAGACACACGCAGAGCACCAGGGAGCTACCAAGCCTGGACACTTTTTCCCGGAACCGCAAAGCTGGACGTCCTAACCCAAGAGCGGTGAGTTCATTGGTCCAATACGACCACCAGGGTCTGAGGGGCATTTGGGTGGGGCAGAGTGGATATAAGGCAAAGACCTTCGTGGGGGCTAAAGAAGTTGCCATGCATAGGCAGGGGGTCCACGCCAGGAGTTAGGGCCCCGCGGGGAGCCGGGCTCATGGCAGACGGGATGGCACGGCGCAGAGGTGACAGCCCACAAGGGAGGCGGGCACACCTGACGTCCGAGGGGTCCTGAAGCCGGCCACGTGGGAGCGGCCAGGACGACGAGGGGAGCAGAGCCACCTGGCTTCACCGAGTGGCCTCTCACGGAAAAAAGGGGATTGAGCACAAGCTGCAGAGACTTAGTATTGAGCCGTCATGAAAGGGCCCCGTCTCAGCTCTGACCTGCAGCTGCAGCAGAACCAGGAGGGAAGTATTGGCGTCTCAGGGGGTACATAAGGAAAAGAAAAAGAAAAGGCGGAAAAAAATGTAGTAATTGCTGTAATCATTCATATCTATATAAATTAAGTAAACATTTGATTCAACAAATTAGAAATGGAATGAAAAACTAAGTCATGAGAAAGAGAAGACAATCAAATAAAACCCCAAAATATGATGGAGAAGCTCAACGAAGCCAAAGCTGGCTGTGGAGGCCCCAGGGAAGAGCGAGATCTCCCCACAGAACTCAGCAGAAAGGGGAGAAGATACAAATAAACAACATTGGGACCAAAAGACACATATCGTTGAATCAGATTTATGGCAAAAGAATACTCCAAGGGACTTCAGACAATCAATTTGAAAACTAGACAAAATGCCCAATTTCCTAGAAGACTCTTACCTTTTGAAACCAAGATGAAGCACAAAACTTGAATACACAGTTCGTCTAAAAGACATTATAATTTTAGAGCTCCCCTCCAAAAACACTAGGTATTTTTTTTATCATTCCCTTGTGTCTCAGGGGGTCTTCTCTGACATTTTGCATTAGAGAACGGACTGGTATAGCAATTCATGCTCACACATGTGCTGGTTTGAAACTACTATGGACCCCAGAAAAGCCATGTTCTTTAATCCTCATTCCATATTGTTGGGCGGGAGCTTTTTGATTGTTTCCATGGAGATGTAACCCACCCAGTTGTGAGTGGTAACTTTTGATTAGGTGGTTTCCATGGAGATGTGTCTCCACCCATTCAAGGTGAGGTTACTTACAGGAGCCCTTTAAGAAGGAACCACTTTGGAAAAACCTCAGAGCCCACGCAGCCAGAAACCTTTGGAGATGCAGAAGGAAAATGGGCCCCAGGGAAGCCATTTGAAGAAGCCAGGAGAGAAAGCTACAGACATCGCCACATGTCTTCCCAGCTGACAGAGGTGTTTCAAACCCCTCGGGCTTTCTTGAATCAAGGTATCTTTCCCTGGATGCCTTAGACTGGACATTTTAGTAGCCTCAGAACTGTAAACTTGTAACTTAATACACTGCCTTTTTAAGAGCGACTCCATTCTGGTATATTGCGTTCTGGCAGCTTTAGCAAACTGAAACAACACACAAAGAGCTTCAGGGGGAAAATAATAATAATAATAATAATGACAATAACTACAATTGAATAGAGCACAAAGCTGTTCACGAAAAACCTTCTCAGCCAATTAAGAACAGAGGGGAACGTAGTAACCTGAGAAAGGCCTATCCCAAAACCTGCAGCAAATATTAGTGAAATGTTAAGAAGTTTCCCCTTAAAATTAAGAATGAGGAAAGAGCTCTGCAGGTGAGCTTACTGCCGTCCCTCCTACCTGGGATGTGGCTCCCAGGGGTGTAAATCTCCTGAGTAACATGGGACAGGACTCCCAGGATGAGCTGGGACCCGGCATCAAGGAATCGAGAAAGCCTTCTGGACCAAAAGGGGGAAGAGAGAACTGAGACAAAATTAAGCGTCAGTGGCTGAGAGATTCCAAACAGAGTCGAGAGGTTATCCTGGACATTTTTCTTATTATATAGCATTGTATAGATATCCTTTTTTAGTGTATGGTGTATTGGAGAAGCTGGAGGGAAGTCCCTGAGACTGCAGAGCTGTGTTCCAGTAGCCTTGATTCTTGAAGATGATTGTATCATGATACAGCTTTTACAATGTAACTGTTTGATTGTGAAAACCTTGTGTCTGGTGCTCCTTTTATCTAGGGTATGGAAAGATGAGCAAAAAAATAAGGACAAAAATAAATAAATAATAGGGGGTGGGGATAAGGGGTTAAAAATGGGTAGATTGCAATACTAGCGGTCAATGAGGGGGAGGGGTAAGTGCTATGGGATGTATCAGCTTTTTCTTTTTATTTCTTTTTTTCTGAAGTAATGCAAACGTTCTAAAAAGGATCATGGTGACGGACACACAACTATGTGAGATGCTGTGAGCCCTGGTTGTGTACTACCTATGGATTCTGCATGTGTAAAGATTTCTTCAAAAGAAAAATGAAGGAGGTGAGAATGTCAGCTTCCCAGCTCCCGCTTTGCCTTGTCCGGGTGTCTCAGCCATAGCTAGAAGACAAGAAAAACAATTTTAATAGGGAGCTAACAGGGAGGAAACAAATGCATCACCATTTGCAGACACGCATAAGGAAGCCTGGGAGAAACTGAGCAGGGTTCAGTGTGGCTGGAACTGCATGCCGTGTAGGAAAATTGAATGCCTCTCTACACGCGAGCAACAGGGAGGAAGAAACCATGTTTAAAAATACCATATAGAATGTCACTTTGAAAACATGTCAACAAAAGATGGGCGGGGCAGTGACAGAGAAAGTCTAAGACGGCTCTGAAAGACACTGCAGGTGGCCCGGAGAACTGGAGACAGCCACTGCATGCTCTCCGCGAACACAGGGCAAGTCTGCCCCGTTCCAACCGCGCGTCATACGGCAACTCACGGACGGACGGACCCCGAAATCGCTTCCGGAAGGGATGGAGCAGTGGTTCGGAAGGTGAGGTGCAGAGAGCCCGGGGTCAGCCCCTGTCCCATGACGCGTCCTCTCCAAGGTGGCGGCATGGCGGCACCTGGAAGGGGTGGAAGCGCCTCGCGTGCACACGGGCACTCGGCGGACGGCAGTTGTGGCACTTTGGAAAAGATGATGTGCAAACAGCTGCAAATCCACCGAGCATGAAGAAAATAAAATCACTGCCCCGCTTCACACCATCCGCAAACAAATCAATTCCAGGTCATTTAAAGGCTTAAATATGAAAAAACAAAGAACATTCAAAGTCTTAGAGGTAAATGTAGGAGCGTGTCATAAAGAGCTCCTAATGGAGAAATGTCTTAAACAAGGCATTAAAAGGAAAAGCACAAACCATCAAACAAGAGTTGATAAACTCAACAAGAACAAAGCGAAGGTTTAAAAAGGAAAATTCTCTGCCTCAAAGGACACATAAGGCAGGAGACGAGCCAAGGAGCTGCACTGCAGTGGTGAGCTGGACCACGCCGTCGGGAAGAGGGCCCGCGGCCAGCTAGGACAGCGGGCAGCACCGGCCAGCACCTCATGGGGGAGAAAGCCAAAGGCTCAGAAATACACGAGAGGCGGTGCCTGGGGAATCAGCTCAAAACCACCATGAGGCTCACGTCTCTCCGGCTGGACGAACACCGGACTGTGCACCAGGGCAAGGACAGAAGGATCCTAGCGGGGGCCTGAGGAGGGGCGAGAGGACTGGACGGTCACCCTGTGCAGGGGGGCAGGGTCCCCGAGGATGCCGTGATTGTTCAGGAGAGGTGACTGGGTGTGCACACACGTGCGTGCACACGTCTGAACACACATGCACACACGCGTCTGCACACCAAATCTGCACACACACACAAATCTGTGCACGCACACACGTGTCTGCACACCAAATCTGCACACACACACATCTGCACACACAAGTCTGCACGGGCAAGTCTGCACGCACACAACTCAGTGCGCGTGTGCACACACATTTTCACAAGCACAGAATTAACGGGGGGGTCGACTATTCAGTCCCTAAGAGTCACCGACTGATACTGATAATGTGAAAGGTCCCTGAAAGCGGAGAAAACCAGAGCACGCCAGTACCCTTGCGGCTACCTCCATGGGATCTCCTGAGGACACGCCCCACGGGCTGAGACGCTGGCCCCAAAGTCCACTCTGAGTCTAGCACGAGGAGACTGCCCCACAAGCCAGGTGGTGGGCCGCGGCCTAGCACACCTGCTGTGCACCCCTGAACCCTCACTGGTGTAAGATACAGAGAAAGGAAGAGAGTAGGGCGTGGGGGTTACACTGTGGGGTGGGGTAACGTCCTCAGGGACACTTGGGGGAGAAATCCGGCCACACGTGGGGAGTGCGGAGGCGTGTCTGTCTGTCCGTCTGTGCCCCTGGTGCAGTCCAGCACAGAGGGACACACAAGGACGGACGTGACAGCCCAGCCTGGAACCACCCCAGAACCAAGGACCCTCCAGCGGCCGCGGAGGGGCACAGGCCGGGTCTGATCTCGGCCCTGCAGCCGCTGCAGTCCGGGAGCGGGGAAGAAGGCACAGCCGGCCACCGCTCATGCGAAGGCTTAAAAGACGCAGCAAACCACAAACCCCCCGTGCTGGAAACTGGGGGCAGGCAGCTCGCCCGTCAGCGCTGGCAGGGCCAGGGGGCCCGGCAGGAAGGGGCTGCAGCTTTTCATGGGTCATTTCATGAGCTAACGGGGAAGGGGGTGGGGTGTAAATGGTGATGTGTCTTCTTTTTAATTCTACTTGTTGATCTGTATACTAAGCAGTTTACAATCTTAAATATGGGGGGAAAGGGTGTTTGCTAAGATTCAATCCTTATGTATCAGAACAAAACAGAAACGCAAGAAACTGAAAAAAAACCCTATAAATACATACTTCCTCTATCTGCCGTTTACTGTTCAACGTTGAAGCCTTCCCAGGAAAAGGCAGGAACTGAGCAAGGAGGCCTGCTTTTACCATCACCGCGAACGCTGCTCTGGAAATGGAAGACAATGCAAAATGTGAAGCGGAAGTAAGACATATAACTTCTGGAAAGAAGGAGACCAAAATACCACATTCCTTGGAGCCCCAACAGGGTCAACGGAAAGGTTTTCAGAATGAATGAGAGAATTCAGGAAAGCAGCCAGATGCAAAATACATATTTTAAATCGATATTTTTTTTATTGTTTTCCAGTAACAACCGATTATTAGATAAAGGAGGATTGAAAATGCATTCTTGCGGAAGACAAAGAACATAAAAAAAACTTAGCCACAATCCTCTTACTCTTTACTTGGAAGACTTATTCAGTATCTGTATGAAGAAAACTGCGAACTTTACAGAGAAATATTAAGAGGAAATTTGAGGGGAAAAAAAAAAAAAGAAAGAGAAAGCACACCACAGTCTGGGTCAAGTGATTGTTAGAAAAATCAGTTCTTTCCCAACCCATTTATACGTTTTCCATATTTTCCATCAAAACTCTAATAGGATTTTTTGGGTGGTGGTGAGGGGTGGGCCCAGGGTGGAGAAAGCACTTGGCAAAACGATTCTAAAATTCATATGGTAGAAAAAAAAAAACCAGTCACAGTTAGCAAAGTAAATTTCACAAATTTAAAGTAAATTTCGAAAATTAAAATGATAGTTAAAACACATCAAGTAATTGGAGCTGAAGGCACACAGATTGTACAACAGGACCGAATGTAAAAACTCAGAAATGGACAGCACAATACTACCTAACTGCAATACAATTATGTTAAAACACTGAAAAAAATCCCCAGAAAAACCACATCAAGTGCTGCTGGTCTCCAGCAGGCATCTTTTTTTTTTTTTTTTGAGAGATCCTCGCACACACAGCCCATTCATGGTGTAAATCAGTGGCTCACAACATTATCGCATAGTTGTGTATTCACCACCATGATCACTTTTTAGAACATTTACATCACTCCAGAAAAAGAAATAAAAAGAAAAAAGAAAAAACTCATATATCCCCATAGCTTTACCCCTCCCTCTCATTGACCAGTAGCATTTCCATCTACCCAATTTATTTTACCCCTTATCACACCTATTATTTATTTCATTTTTAGCCATATATATATTTTTTATTCATCTGTCCATACCCTGGATAAAAGCATCAGACACAAGGTTTTCACCATCACAGTTACATTGTGAAAGCTCTGTCATTAGACGATCATCTTCAAGAATCGAAGCTACTGGAACACAGCTCAACAGTTTTAGGTAATTCCCTCCACCCACTGCAATACACCCTAAACTTAAAAGGGATATCAATATAATCCTCCAGGATAATCTCTCCACTCTGTTTGCAATCTCTCAGCCACTGACACTTTATTTTGTCTCATTTCTCTCTTCCCCCTTTGGGTCGGGAAATCTTTCTCAATCCCTTGATGCTGGGTCCCGTCTCATCCTGGGATTTTCTGTCCCACATTTCCAGAGGGGCCAATCCCCCGGGAGTCATGTCCCACGTAGGTGGGAGGGTGGTGAGCTCACCCACAGGCATCTTTTGCCTTTGCCTCTTGCAAACCCTCAGCAGCCCCGGGAGCCGGGTGTGCTGGCTGAGCCCATGATTCCATTTCCCAGAAGGACAAGCTGAGTTAACTCAGGAGTTAAGCCAAACCCCACGGTGGACACGGATGGGTGGTGAATGTGGATTCCACCCAAGAGATCAACTGCAGACCCTAACCCACAACTCCCAGACCCGCCCTTTGTGGTTCCTAAAAGTCACTCCTATTCCACAGCATTTACCAGCACGAGGCCATAGACGTGTTCAATCTGGGGCATCACAGCAGTGCAAGAGGGATGGGTTGTTTGATAAAGGAGGCTGGAAAAATGAGATAAGGATTTGGGAGAAAAAGAGAGGGCAGTGGGGTGTTTACTGCCCACCCAATGCCAAGTACGTGCAGGGCAATTAGGGAGCAGCATGTGAAAAAATTGTTCAAACAAAACTAGAAAGACATTATGTGCGTGTTTATCTGCTTTAACAATGGGACACAATTTTATAAGCTCAGAAACCACAGAAGAATCAGGGAGGAAAAGGAAACGCTCAGTAAATTTCACTACTTAAAATTTTTAAGTTTCTGTATGTCAAAAGTGTCCATTGAAATTGAGGCGCTGACGTCCACATCGGGACAAGGTGGGGTAGCAGGGACCGGATTTACCGCCTGCTTGAAACAACCAAAAAAGAAAACACAGACGAAACAATGGTTTTCAAGACACCGGGCATCGGGTAAAGTATGACAACGATGCCGAGGGGCAGGAAACCCGGAGATGAGCCGGACACCCCAGCTCACGTCCCTGAGACAGTTTACAGGCCCCGTGCAGGAGGGGCCCAGCAGATACCGAGTTGAGGAGATGGCACTGTGCATGTGGGGACACCAAGGCAGCTGGGGCTCAGGGGCAGGGGGCCGGAGAGGGGAGAGCTGTCCAGAGGGGGAGCCCCAAGATCAGCAGGGCAATCCTCGGAGTACTTGGTCAAGACTCACCCGTCCATGCCAGCGAGACCTGGGAAAGACTCTCTGGAAAGGCTGGGAGGGACCAGAGCCGAGACCCACCTCAGGCTGGAACACAAACCCCATAACGGACGGGGCACGGGACAGGGAGCCCAGGACTGAGAGTTCCAGATGGCCCAAGGCATCATTAGAGCAAGACCTGGAAGAGCAAGCTGGGTCCAAGTAACCCCACTGCATTCAAAAGAAAGCTCAAGAATATAGAATATCTAAGGAAAGCACCCACCCAGGAAAAATGCACAATGTCCGGCACCCAATCAAAAATTATCAGGCAGGCAAAGATCCAGGAAAATATGGCCCAAAACGAGGAGAAAAAAATTGGTCAGTAGATTGATAAGTTAAAATTGTAAACTAAAAACTTGAAATCAACCACCAAAATAAAAAAACAAAAGCAAAACAAAACAGAGTTATAGCTAAGATGCCAACAAAGAAGATAAAATGGAATTAAAAATTCTTGATTAATGCATAAGAAGGCAGAAAAAGAGAAAACGGGGAAAAGCACAGATGGGACAAATGGAAAACAAATAAGATGACAGAAAGATTAAATATGCATGGTCTAAACATATCAGTTCTAAAGAAGATCTTTTCAGGTTGGATAAAAGCAAGCTCCAACTACACACTGTCTATAAGAAATACGGTTTAAGTAGAAAGATACTCACAGATTAAAGGAAAAAGGATGGGGAAATGATATACCAGGATGTCATTAGTCAAAATAAAGTGGGAGGGGCTAGATTAGTATCCTATAGCTGAAGCAGATTTCAGAAAAAAATAATTCTGCCAGGGATAAAGAAGGCAAATTCATAACAATAAAGGGGTGAGTTCATCAAAGACATGACAATCCTAAACTTTTATGCACCTAATAACGGAGCTTCAAAATATATTCGGCAGAAGCTGACAGATGGAAAGGAGAACAGACGAACCCGCGGTGACGGCCAGAGCATTCGATACCCCTCTCTCCAAAATTAATAGACAACCTGGCAGAGAGTTAGCAGGACCGAACATATTCGCAGAGTAGACCAACAATTGTAGGACATTCCACTCCGTAAAAACTACACATTCTCTCCAAGATATAGACATAAAATGAGTCTCGCTAAACCGAGGATGATTCAAGCCCTATAAGTTGTATTTTCTTTACCTCTTCTTTATTATTATTATTTTTTTACATGGGCAGGCACTGGGAATCGAACCCCGGTCCTCTGGCACAGCAGGCAAGCATGCTTGCCTGCTGAGCCACCGTGGCCTGCCCAAGTTATATTTCTTGACCATAATGGAACTAAATTACCGATCAGTAAAAAGATCCCCCAGAAAGCCCACCAAATATTTGGAAATCAAATAACATGCTTCTAAATAATCCACAAGTTAAAGCGAAATCCAGAAGGAAATTAGGAAGTATATGAAATGAACAAAAATGAACACACGACCCACGGGAACTGACTGGGTGTGTCAGGCAGGCCTAGGAGGGAAAGTTTCAGCACTAACCGCCTGTATGAGAACACAAGCAAGGTCTTAAATCAGTGGCCTCAGCTTCCAGTTTAAGTTACTAGAAAAATAAAAGCAAATTAAGCCCAAAGTAAGCAGAAGAAAGGAAATCTTCACAATGTGGAAATCAAATAGATGGAAAAGAGAAAAACAATAGGGAAGATGGAACCCAGACTGTTACTTTGAGAAGATACTAAAATTGATTAAAAAAAGTAAAATAGACAAGACATGAATGAGAGAGGGGTCATCGCAAGGGCTTCTATGGAAATTAAAAGAATAATAGGGGAATATTATGAACAACTTTATTCCAGTAAATCCAACAACGTAGATTAAAATGGAAACACTTCTCGAAAGATACTAATTATCAAAACTCATTCAAGAAAAAACAGATACTGTGAATAAGCCTAGTTTTAAAGGAAATGAAAGGATAGTTAAAAACCTGGCTGCAAAGAAAACTCGAGGCCCAGATGGTTTCACTGGTGAATTCTACCAGACATTTAAGGAAGAGATATTAGAATGCCGTGGGAATTCTTCAGGAGACTTGAAGAGGGGGCACACAGGCTATGAGGCCAGCATCACCCGACACCATTAATGGAAGACATTACAGGAAAAGAGAGCTACAGACCCTCATAAACACAGGTGCAAAAATTCCAAAGAATTCAAAATAAAATGCTCTAAGTAACATTTTAGCAAATAGGATCCAACAGCACAGAAAAAAAGTAAGACACCACAATCCAGTGTGATTTATCCCAGCAATGCAAGGCTAAGGTCCCACCCCCACCCTTCCATTCCACATGACCTGTTCCAGCTGGTGCAATCGGCAAGAAAGGGACAGGTCCCACAGCTGGGCAAGAAAGAAGGAAAACTGTTTTATTCACATACAGTATCTGATCAAATCAAACCTACATTTCAAAAGAGGCTGCAAGAAGGAATGAGTTTGGCCACGTTGCAGGATACAAGATCCACACACGAAAAAGCAATGGTATTTTTATATATTAGCCATAAACAGTGACATTTAAACAGCATCAAGAAGTATGAGATGTTTAGGGCAAATCCGACAAAAGACGTGAAAGGTCTACGTACTGAAAGTTACAAAACGCTGCCAGCAGAGTGCAGGGCGGCCTGGCCCAGTGGGGAGAGGCCAGGTGTAACAGGGCAGGGGCACACCTCCGTCCCCTCAGTGCTGCCAGTCCTGGGTCCAGCAGGCCTTTTACCCTAGATAGCTGCAAGCTGGTTCTGAAATTCATATACATGCAAAGAACCTACAGGAACCAAAACAGAACAGACCTGGGGAGAAAAAAAAAGTTGGAGCACTGACATTTCAAGAGTCGGTGTAAGTCTCCAGGGTGTATTGGTCAGAGATATTCGAACAGATTAGTGGAATGGAATAGAGAGCCCAGAAAGAGGTCTGTCCACTCGTGGACAACTGACTTGAGACAAAGGTGCAAAGGCAGGTCGTGCAGAAACGACACTTTGAACAAATCATGCCTGAACAAGTGTACACGCAAAAGAAACGAACTTGCATCTCTGTTCCTCACGTTATATACAAAAAGTACTCAAAAGGGATCACAGACCTAAATATAAAACGAGATCTGTAAAACCACTAGAAGAAAACTTAGCAGAAAGTCTTCGTGCCTTTGTTAGGTAAAGTTGTCTTAGCTTTTGAGACCCAAAAACACAATCTCTGAAAAAACACGATACACTGGACTTCATTGAAATTTAAAGAACATTTGTTTTCCAAAAGACACTGTAAAGAAGATGAGAAGGCAAGCCACATACTGGGAGAGATCTTTGCAAAGCATCTATTTGATAAAGGACGGGTTTCCAGAACATAGAAAGAACTCTCAAAACTCAGTAGTAAGAGAACAAATTTTTAAAAAGGCGGAGGGGGGTGGGGGAGGAAAGCAAATGATTTGAACAGACACTCCACCAAGGAAGACACACAGACGGCAAACAAGCTTGTGAAAAGACAGCAGCATCCGTCGCTGGGAAAATGTAAACTAAAACCACAAGGAGATGGGCTGCACACCTATGCGAATGGCTAAAATTAAAGAGCTGGGCCATGCCAAGTGTTGACAAGGTCGCAGAGAAACTTCATTGCGGGGGAAATGTAAACCCATACCCCCGGGAGGTTTTGTAAAAAGCCAAATGCACGCCTCCCCTGGGGTGTAGCTGCCCTGCCTGTAGGTACTGACCAAGAGGAGAGGAAGCGCTTGTCCTCATAAAGATGTGTACGTGAATGCAAACAGTGGTTTCGCCCTGAATAGTCAAAAGCTGGAAACAACCCAAACGTCCATCAACAGACGAATGGATAAACAAACTGCTGCGTCCGCACAAAAGAGCCCAAGTGCGATAAGCAGGGCTGAGCCAGCAACGGTACGGGTACATCTCAAAATAATTATGTGGAGTGAAAAAAGCCAGACCCAAAACGAGTACATACCATGCGTCTCCATTTATACAAATCTCTGAAAAATGCAAAGCGACCAGGTCACTCTGCCTGGGGGTGGCGGGCGGGCGGCATTTCCCAGAGGGGCCTGAGGAGACTAATGTCTTGGAGGTGGGGACCGGTCCCAGGTGGACACATTTCAAAAGGGATCAAGATGTACAACAAAATATGTGTGGCGTATCATGTGCCAGTGACACTGCAGGAGAGGCATTTTTAAAAACTAAAAGGCATATGACAAGCCGGGAAACTATCCTGGGCCCAATCTGACAGAGAAAGGGGCCCTACAATCAGCTTGTTAAACGCACATGCAAACCCAGAAGTAAAATGTGAATGTCCCGATAGAACAAAAATGATCAGAGCCGTGCATGCAGGGGTTGGGCCATGGCCGCACTGCTTGGGCCATTCCCCCTGGGCTGGCGCTCTTCAGGGTCCCCTGGCTTTCCCGTTGCGTGGGGTGCACAGGGCAGCTTCACTGTCTTTCAGGCCCTACTGGGCCCCGCGTTTCTCCTCCCACATGCCGTGTCCCCCACCTGCAGGGACCCAGGCCCCACTCGCTGGTGCTGGCCCCTACCTCATACCGTCATCAAGATGTGTTCGCGGAGGGGGTCACTTTTACAGGACGTGCCTTTGGGGGGGCCCGTGACGCAGCCCCCCACAGGACACCACCAGGATCGCACAGGACTAGAGCTGCCAACGACCAGTACAATGAACAAAATGGTGCACAGCTGGCGAGCAAACAAACCCAGACAAGAGGAGCCCTGGCCCATGGCCTCGCTGGCCAAGGTTGACAGCTGCCATGGAAACAGCCACGTTTCATCCCTGTTGGAGGTGAGCACACGGGAGTGGGGGCTGCCTCTGGGCCCTGCAGGCCTGGACTGGGCGGCCAGGGATTGGGGAGGGGGCTTGCTTGGAGCCCCAGACCCAGCCATGCGTCCCTGGCCGGCTGGCTCAGCAGTCAGGTCCAGGGTAAGGTCCTGAGCTCCCTGGAACCCACGACAAAGAGGGGCAAACGCGACCCAGACAGGGAAGTGTGTGGACATGAGGTGGGGGTGGGGGGTGGGTTGGTGTCCCAGGGCAAAGCTGGCCGAGGAAGGGGCAGGGTCCGTGGGAAGGGGGCAGCAAGAGGCCAGGGGGCCCAAGCCGCGAGGGTGACAGTGAGAGATGCTTGGTGCCTCCCGTGGGAAAAAAAGCCCAGCAAAGAATGTCCCGCCCTTTCCAGAATGTTCTGTCCCTCCTAGGGGCGCCTTTGGCGGCGCATGTTGATACAGCCCATGAGTGCCCGAGCTCCTCTGCGGGGCCGAGGCTGGCGTCCATCTCGGGATCCAGCAGAGTCCGGCCCTGCTCGGGCCCCTGCAGAGTCTGTGTGCAGCCCGCCGCCCTTTCGCAAACCAGCTCTGCGTCATGTGCGCTTATCAGGAGAGATAAGGCGGAAAAGAGGGGGAGAGAAGGTTCTCAGGCGGCGGCCCCACACCCTCTCCCAGCCCCCCACCCCCACCCGCGCCGCCCCTTCCCAGCCCCGGCGTCCTCGCCCCCCCACGCGTGGCCCTGGGGGACCCTCACTGCTTGACTGCTCATCATGAGGGGAGGGGGCGAGGGGTGGGTACCCCACGCTGTGGGTGGTGGGGGGCCGCTGAGGGGGGGCCCCGCCCAGGCCTTGGCAGCGACGGCCCCTGCCCTTCAGCCTTATCTCCCCAGCACGGCCTTCCCTGGCCACCATGGTGGAAACCCCCACCCCCGACAGGCACGGACACACTTAAGCTAAAAAATGGCTCTCTTATCTGAAACGTGACTTTCACTGAGCGTCCTGTATTTTATTTGGCAACCCTGGCCCCAGAAAGACATGCTGTTGATCTGGAGAAGGGGGGTCTCCAAGGAGAGCTGGGAAGCGGGTCTGACCAGAGGCGGGGCGGAGGGGAAAGGGGGGGCTCGGGGCTCCCCAGCCGTCGCAAAGCCACTGGATCTGGGGGGGGCTGAGGCTCAGCCTGGTGCTCAGGACTCCCCCTACCACCACCACAGGGCAGGACAGAGAAGCAGGGAACCCGCCCTCCAGAACCACAGCACCCGGCTCAGATGCCCCAACCCGCTGGCCGCCCTTCCCAACGGCCTCAGGCCTGAACCCCAACTTCCTGCCATGTCTCCCAGCACATCCTTGCAGCCATGCATCAGAACGTGGACAGCCGCCAACCAGGGGAAAGAACGACCCCTGACCTGGCCCTGGACACCCCACCCCACCCGGGCCTGCCATGCAAAGGCCTCAAGAGCCCCCAAGGGCCTGGTGTCCCACCCTTCCACTGCAGGGACACCCACCCTAGTCTCAGGGTCTCTTGCTCCCCCCCCACTCCGGTTCCCTGCCCTTTCCTGTCCGAAGGCCGTTTGCAGAGGAGCCTCTCGCTCTGTGGGGCACAAAGGGGTGCAGTCAGCTGACGGGGGATTCAGGGACCCCTGGCCAGGTCCTGTGCAAGCGGAGGCCTTGCACAGCACAGCAGGGAGAGGACGGGAGGGCAACGGCCAGATTCAGCCCCAAGGAGGGTCCCGGGGTCGGTGGCCTGGGGAGGAAACTGGCTGAGTGTCGGGGGTGGGGGGAAGGGGAGTCTGGGAATGGGGAGGGAGGTCGCGGGGGTCGGGTGCCTGGAAGGACTGGGGAGGGGGCCGTGGGGCTCCGCAACCAGGAGGGGAAGCCGCCCCGCCGGTGGGGAAGGAGGCCCCGCGCCCGTCCACCCACCCCGTGGAGAGAGGGGGATCCTGCCCACGCCACGACTGGAGTATCATCGCGGCTCCGAGGCCCGGGCGTGCCGGGCGCGGTGCAGGCGGCATGGTGCGGGACAGCTGTGGCGCGGGCAGAGCGTGGCAGGGCGCGGTGTGGGCGGCCTAGCGCGGGCGGGGCGCAGTGCGGGGTGCAGGGCCGGGCGGCCGTGGAGCGGGCGTGGCGCGTTGCGGGGTGCGGTGCGCATTGCGGGGCGCGGGGCGGGGTGCGGTGCGGTGCGCGTTGCGGGGCGCGGGGCGGGAGGCCGTGGCGGGGAGCGGGGCGCGGTGCGGGGCACGTGGTGGGGTGCGGGGCGGTGCGGGGTGCAGTGCGGGGTGCCGGCTGCCGTGGCGCGGGCGCCCGGCTGCGGGGGGCCTCCCGGAAGCGAGGGGGCGCTGTGCCAGCGGCGCGGGGCGCGGCCCGGGCGCGTTGCTCCTTCCGCCCGCCGAACCCCGGAAGCGCCGCCGCAGCCGCCATGGCGCGGAACGTGCTGTGAGTAGAGCGGCCCGTCCGCCCGCAGCCCGCAGCCCCGCGCCCCTGCCCCGCTCGGCCCCTCGGGGGCGCCCCTCCAGTGGCACAAACAGACGCACATGGCCCGGGCGGGGACCCGGGGGGCAGGCCTGGGGGTAGCCCGGGGGGGGGGGGGACAGGGACGCGGGTCCTCGGAGAGTCAGGAGGGCTGGGGTGCCCTCTCCCCACTCGTGGAGGGATCAGGGCCGCCAGGCAGGGCAGGGAGGGGGCCCCGGGTCTGGAAGGCATGGCCGGAGAGGCTCCCACCCCAGGGCGCCCGATTGCGGCGAGGTTGCGCCTTGCCCGCCGGGTCCAGCGGGAGGCCGGGCGGGCTGGGAGGAGGCCGCCCCCAGGCCGGGGGAGGGGAGGCGAGTCCCCTCGGGGGCTCGGAGGCCCCCGGGAGGGCAGCGCCCGAGCGAGGTCGTGAAGGCCGAGAAGCAATTAGGCAGATCCGGGAAGGGAGCCGGGTGGTGGGAGCAGACGGCGAGGCACCAGCGAGTGCGTGGGGCAGGAAGGAATGCGCCTGTGCGCGGAGCTGCAGGAAGCGGGGGTCATGGCCTTTTGAGGAGGGGGGCGGCAGGATGAGGCTGGGGCCTAGGAGGGGGTTAAAGGTGGGTTTCAGGAGCGCAGGGGCCACGTGGCAATGTCTGGAGACGTTTTGGGTGGTCGCAAGTGTTGGGGGAGGGGGCCCGAGGGCTCCTGGCCTCAGTGGGTGGGGGCCAGGGGTGCTGCTGGCCGTGGGGGGGGCGGGGCACAGCGAGGAATGAATGACCTCACCCCAAACATCAATGGCGCCTTCCCAGCCAGAGAAACCCTGATTTAGTGGAATCCGGACCAGATTAGATTTGAAGAAGAAAGGAGAGTGGCCAGTGTAACTCTGCAGGGATTTTTTTGAGGGGTGGGGGAGGCCCATTAGTGCTCACCCGCGGCTCTGCTCAGAGGCTCCCTGTTCTGGAGGCTGCTTCCCAGCCGCCCCCACGTGTGAGCCTGCTAATGTGTGCTCCCTGAGGTCAGGGTCTTGTCTTGTCCTTTTTCCCCCGAGGTTTAAGCAGGAACTGCTTCATGTTTCTTGTCGAACAAATGATTCAAGGAATGAGTGAGTGGATGGTGGCCCCTAGGTGCATGTAGGGGAATAGTGACCAGCCTGGATTGGAATGGGCTGAGTTGATGCATCCTCCAGGAGGTGGGGGGTGAGGGGACGGAGAGAGCGTGGTGAGGCAGGCGGCCCCTCAGCAAAACCCAGAGAGGGGCTGGGGGCTGTGCTGCAAAGAGGGGGGCGGCCCTCTGCCCTTGAGGAATCAAAACTTGAAGTGGACTGGCGACCCAGCAGACTTGGGGTTAACTCAGGGTTCACCCCTTCCCGCGGAGCTGCCAGGACTTGCTCAAGGGTGGGATACCGGCTGGGTGGGGGCGAGGTGGGATCAGGGCTGAGTCACGCAGGGCCGTGGGGGAGGGGCCCCTGGGCTGGGCTGGAGCCAGGGTTTCGTGTTTTCGTGTTTTCAGGGAGGGAGGAGAGAGTGAGAGTCCCACTTGAAATATGTGAAGTTTGAGATGCTCCTGAAAGATCCCAGGGAGTCAGGGTGGCCCTGGGGGTGAGCGAAACCGTGAAGAGGGGGTGCGGCCCATGACGCTCCCCTGAGGAGAGGGAGGGCTCCAGCTCAGCCAGGTGCACAGGGCCGTCCCCGGGAGCGGGCGGGGGCCAGGAGAAGAGTGTTCCAGAACTCGGAGAGAGGGCCCTGCAGAGGGGGTAGGCCAGACGTGGGGGGTCTGCGGGCTGGGAGGCCCAAAATGGGGAGAAGAGACATGCGCG
The DNA here is from genome assembly GCF_023851605.1 of Tamandua tetradactyla. NCBI lineage: Eukaryota > Metazoa > Chordata > Mammalia > Pilosa > Myrmecophagidae > Tamandua > Tamandua tetradactyla. Next base: position 1,967,028 of record NC_135335.1, read on the forward strand.
TCACAGACCTCTGTAGACCCCTAAACTGGGGCCTTCTGGAGGCACAGAGAAGAAGGGATCTGTGAGACGGCCCCCCTTCATCCCCAGGGTCATGGCGTTGTCCCCACACTGCCCACCTGCAGTGCCACAGATGGTCGCCAGGGGGAGGGTGGGGGCCCCTTAGATACCTTTCTGCCAGGAGTGCCCGAGCGCCCGCGGACAAAGCCTGGCAGGCCCCCATGCCCAGTGGCCCTCAAAGCCTTGGAGCCTGGAACCTGTGGCCCAGAGTGAGCCCAGGCGGTGCTGGACCGCTGGCCCGTGGGTACTGGGTCGGGCAGTGGCCAGGCGATGTCATGTGCCCATCAGCCTTTGCTACCCGGGCCTCCAGCACCCCCTGACCACCTCGGCCTCTCCCCAGCCCTCAGGCCGTGGTCGGGTGCTCTCCAGGGCACATGTGGAATGCCTTGGATTGGTCAGTGGGTGGACAGTGAGACCTGGGTGGTACCACAGCTGTTCTCTGGGCTCAACCCCCACCCTGCTCCAAGGCTTAAGAAGGGGCGGGGCAGACCCCAGGCAGGTTGGATACGGGGCCAGTGCTGCCACAGTGGTTGATCCCACTGTGGCTTTTGGGGGGCAGCAGGGGTGACATGTCATCTTGTAGCCAGTGACTTGCCTTGTTAAAAGGAACCACCAGTTTATTGAAAACAGTCCTGCATGGCTGTGAGCCTGTCACGTGTTCCTTATTCTTTCTCCTGGTCAGCTGGTGCTTCCCCTCGGGCAAAGCACAGGAATGACCTTTCTGAGTGAGCTTGGGTTTGGTGCCTCTGGAGCCCCCACCGTGGGGGCTAACCAGGTTTAGGGCATGGGCTCGTCCTTTTCAGGTCACCTCTCCTGAGCACAACGGGCCCTGTTGCCAGTGGCCAACCCTCTGGGGGTCCACTAACAGGGTGCCCGAGGGACTGTCGCTGAGAAAGAACAGGCGTTTCTGAACCTTGCCACCCCGTGGCATGGAGGGCACAACCTCCACTGGCCTGCACTCATTTGTTGTCGTTGGTCAGGCGTCTAAGGCTCGACCAGGGTGAGGGGCTTGGCACTTGCCACCCCACGTGGATCCTGGGCACCAGGTTAACCGGCCACCCGCACATTCCCTACCCGCCAGCCTTCTCTGGGTGCTCCCTGCTCCAGGTCCTGGGTGGTGACTGGGCCCCCCCCAATCCCTGTTGGGAGCAAGTGGGTAGAAGGCCCTCGATGGGGTGGGTGTGTCTGCTCCGTGTTCCGGTGCTAATGCAGAAATGAACCTCTGCCTCCCAGGTACCCTCTGTACCAGCTGGGCAACCCCCAGCTCCGTGTCTTCCGTACCAACTTCTTCATCCGGCTGGTAAGGCCCGGCATGGCCCAGCCCGAGGACACCGTGCAGTTCCACATCCCCATGGAGTAAGTGCCCTGTGGCCCCAGGGGCCCGGCTGCGGCGTGCGCATGTGCCTGCGGGCACCCAGGCCTGGGTTCTCCCTGCTCTGACGACACCGCAGGCGCTTCCACTGGCAGACATCAGTGTCTGCGGAGCAGGCGGAAGTCCACACTGGGCCTGCGACCTTGCTGCTCCCCCTGCCTGGGGAAAGCCAGGACTTGGGTTTCTCTTCTCACTCAAGCCTTTGGTTGAATTCCTGGCCCATGTCTCCCCAGGAGAGGCTTGGTGGGAGTGGTCTGTGACCCATGGGGTGCCCAGGGCAGCTTCCAAAGTGTGGGTCCTGCAGTCTGTTTCTTTGTGCTGCTGAGTTCAGGGTGCCCCCCACCTTTGGCAGTGTTGCCACTGGGTCACAGAAGGGGACCCCAATGTCCCTGTGGCAAGAACTGCAGGCTGCTGCTCTGTGTTCTTAGGATGTGACCACCACAGAGGGTGTCAGTGACTTTTGCGTCTGGACCAAGGGTCGGGACGTTTGAGTCTTTCAAGACAAGGCGGGAGGAGGCCTGGAGTCTAGTAGCAACGGTTGTAATGGCTGTGGGGAAGGAGGGGTGGGTCAAGGCCAGCAGGCAGCCACTGGCAGACCTGGTGCCAGCCTGGGCCCTGCAGACAGGGGGCACTCAGAGACTGTCCCTTCCCTTGGGAGTGGCTCTGCCTGGGGACGGGGCTCCGGGGTGAGGGCAATGGCGATGGTGCAGCCGTGTCACCCCCATGCTGCCTGGGGGTACACGTGGCCCAGCAGCCTGCAGCCCTGAGCTTTTTGGGCTCTGCCTCCCCCTGGGGTTCCCTGGCCCTCCGGTCGGCTGTCTGCCCACATGGTGGTGCTCACTGCGGCCCTGTTTAAACTCCCTCTTCTCTCCCGCAGGATGACCAGAGAGGACGTCAGGAACTACCTGCAGAGCATCTACAGCGTGCCTGTGGCCGCCGTGCGCACGCGGATACAGCATGGTGAGCGCGCCTGGGCTGGGCTCTGACCTGGTGCCCGCACGGCTACCCTGAGGCCTCTGCACCCCAGGAAGCCAGGGCCCTCCGAGGGCCCGTGTTGTCTGCCTGACAGAGCCGGCATCGCGTCCAGGGGGACTAGCCCCTGGTCTGCCTGGGGGCCGGTTGAGGCACATCGGCAGTTTGGAGAGAGCCTCTTTCTTGCTCCTTTGCTGGTGACCCGTGCTGCCTCTGTGTCGTAAATCTGACAGCCCTTGGCTGGGGGAGGGTGACAGGGTGCCGTACGGGCACACGGGCCCTGCCCAGGGCTTCCTGGGGAAGTGGGGCTCTGGAGTGAGCTTAGAGGCACTCAGGTTTTCAGCAGAGGGTAAAGAGAATCTTTTTAAGCTAGCCCCTCTTCGGGGGTCGGGGTGCTGTGCCGTGCTGTCAGGGAGAGTGCCCGCTCTGTGCAGGGGTGGGTTCCTGGGTGGGCTGTGCAGACAGTCACTGTCCCCTTCCCCTCAGGCTCCAACCGGAAGCGGGACCACAGAAACGTCCGGGTAAAGAAGCCCGACTGCAAGGTGGCCTACGTGCAGCTGGTGAGTCAGCGGCCAGCGGCCTCGTCTCCCACGGCCGCGGCCCTGAGGGGTGGGGCCCCAGGGGCCCAGGCGGCCTTGAGCGAGAGGGCCCCCGGCCCTCCCGAGGCTCGCAGCCAGGAGACAAGATCCCCATGAATAGTTGCAGCCCTTGAGGAAAGGCAGGGAAGAGTACTGGAAGCTGTTAGTGGGGTGCCCCAGCTGCTGGCAGTGTGGAGGCTGGGGGGCGCGGGCACTGCCTGCCGACGGCCCGGTTACCATTTGGTGATGTTCGTGGGCAGAGGCCGGCCTGTCCCACCTGGGACGTGGTGCCCCCATTGCCTCCCACCACTGCAGACCCTGCCTGAGGCCTGGCCTCAGGGGAGGGGCCGTGCCTGGGGCACCGTTTAGTACCCTCTGCGAGCAGAAAAGTGGCAGCAAAGGGGGCCTCGGGCTCTGAGCGGCACCCTCGGGGACGGGCACAGCCCCACTCACCTTGCTCCTGCCCTGTCTTAACACCCCTCCTGCTCTCAGGGCCTATGGTAGAGCCCGGGAGAAAGGGCCTGCGGGCCGGGTCAGCCTTTGTTTGTTCAAACACAGCCCTGCTCAGGCCCCAGGCAAGGGGGGATGCCGGCCCCAGCCCTAGCCCCAGCCCCCGCCCTTCCTGAGCCTGGGAGTGCGGCCTGCTGTCCCCTGCCGTCGCCGTCAGGGGCCTGCTGTGTCCCTGGGCGAGCCGGACGGGCGTCAGCCACTAGGTGGCAGTGGCGCCATTGCAGAAACGGCGTCCCAGACCGGGCACCGGGTTTGGGGGGAGAGATCCAGCAAGAACGACTGTTTTTCTGGAAAATGGTTACATTTGTTGGGCCCCATCACTGTTTGAACTGATATTTGCTGTCCCTGAAGGCAGCCGATCTGCCCTAAGGACGCTGCCGTCCACCTTACACTGGCCCGTGGGCCCCAGCCGAGCTGGGTGGCCACCTGCCCCTGGCACGGTGGCCAGTTGACGTCCCCACGGCCAGCATTCGCCACGGGCACTGCAGGCAGCTACGGTTACAAGTGGCTTTTGAGTCATCTGAGCTCTCACATTTTTCCCCGGGCCCCACCTCGGTCCTGAAAACGGAACTTAGCAGGGCTTAGATGTGGCGCCTGCAGCTGCTGCCCGGCACGTCTGAAATGGAGGCAGAGAGACGAGGCAGGGCAACTGGACGCAGGAAGCACCCTGGCTCGGCATGGTGCCTTGCTGCACCAAAATTAAAATTCGTTATGCTCCCCTCCCTCCCCCGTGAACTCCAGTAAATCTTTGAACCGCCTCAGTCCAGCCAGGCCATGTGTCCTTGCTCCTGGGGGGTCCCTGTCCCACCCCAGAGGCACCTGGGAGCCGTGGAGACGCCCTCTGCCTGCGTCTGTCCCGGCCGGGGTGGTGCAGGCCCTGCTCCGGGGCCCGTCACAGAGCTCCCTGTGAGAGCGCAGAGGGGCCGGCGGGCGCGCGGTCAATGGCGGGATTTGTTTTTGAGCTGGCTGTGGCGGGAAGTCCTGGTCCCACGTCGTGGGAGTCCCACATTTTTTCTCTGACAACCTGACAAACGTCTCTTTGGCCCCACGTCCTTGGAGCACCAGCGAGCGCCTCAGTTCCCCAATAACAAAAGGAGCATTGACCTGCAGCCACACCGGAGAGGCCAGCGTGTTTACACAGACCCCCCCCTGGGAGGCCGCCCGTCCCGCTCCACTGCGAGGCGGGAGGGATGGTCGCAGGCTGCACACCGCCCCGTGCCGGGCGGGGGGCTTAGGAGTCGGGGCAGGCCTTTCTGTTTTTCCCAGTGATACTTTTCTCCCTCTCTGTTCTTTCTCCCCCATTGGCTTGCTTTCTCCTCCCTGGAAGGCATGAAGCTTTTAACTTTTGTAAGTGCCAGGTGACTTTTCTAGAAGAGGGGAGGCCGTGGGGACCTAGCATCTGACCACAGCTTCGGCACCCCAAATGGCTGGTGTCTCTAGTGAGAATCGCAAACTCTCACCAATTGCAGTCATTGTAGTTGTGTTTTAAAACGTCAACAGGTTCCCCTCGCCTCAGAAAACTAGCAAATTCACCTCAATATATTAAACTTAAATCCCCCCTTCTGGGCAATCAGCCCTGCGTGTAAGCTATTGCCCTCCGGTATTTTAAAGGAGAAAAAACAAGTTTGAACAGTGTAAGCTAATCCCCCCGCAGGCTGGCTACTGAGCTCGCAGTTGCTGCCTCTTGCCTCCCGGCCCCTGCTCCCTGCTCCGTGGGACAGAACGTGTGAGCCTTCCGTTCTCAGGGCCGAATATGTGGCCTGTTTCAGATCAAACTTGGCTGCTTGCCCAAAGCAAAATTTCTTTACAAAACAAGGGTCTCGGGGAGCCAACTGTGCTTTCCTGATCTCACTTGTTAAAATGTTCCAGACACAGCCGCCGTTTCTCGAGACCCCGTTCCTGACCGAGAAACGGAAAGGACAGAGGCCTGCTTGGCAGCTGCCGCCCCTGCCCCTCACCCTTTCCCCTCCACCTCTCGCCCCTTATCTCGAGTTGCTAAACAGGAGTTAGCAAGCGTCAGCTCAGATCTGTTCCCCGAAGAGCAGTCTTCCCACCCCGCCCCGGGGACCCGGCTTGGACCTGGCCCCCCTGCCTTGGGGTCTGGGTTGGGACTTGGCCGACGCTGACATGTTCTGAACTTTTCCTGAAAGACGCAAACCCAGTTAATTTGCAGAGCCGCCCCTGATTTATGGACTGCCGTGTATGTGCGTTTCTTTGTATGTTCTGTGCATTTTCTTGGCCAAGCTCTGAGCCGGGAGGAGGGGAAGCCTTTAATGTGGGTGGAGGCCTTTAGGCATTTTGGATGGAAAAAGTCTTAGCGTGGCACCAGGCGTGATTTGTGTCGTGTTTTTCTGTGTCGTGTTCCTGCCCGGACGACGAGGCTGGGTCGGCTGGTGAATGGGCGCCTTTTCTGGGCTGCTTTTAACGAGGCCGCGGCCAGCACTGCTGCTCCATAAAGGAGGAATGTCCACGGGAAGGGCCGGCCCGGGGCCTCGCTTTCCTGCTGCTGGACGAGAGCCGGAGGCCGGGATGGGGCGCAGACAGAGGGGCCCCACTTGCCCTCCTCCTCCTGTCCTGCCAGGCGGCCGGCCTGCCCTGGGGGCCCCTCCATTCCCCACAGATGAGCCTTTCTAGAAGGCTCCAGGGCACACGTGGGCAGAGGCCGCCCGGCCGACGGTTCATGTGCTCTCTCTAGGCTCACGGGCAGACCTTCGCCTTCCCTGACCTGTTCCCCGAGAAGGGGCCGAGGGCTGGCGGCGGCTCGGTGGAGGACATCCAAGCCACGCTCATGGAGGACGAGCAGCTAAGACAGCGCCCCGACCCCCGCCGGCCTGGCGTGCCCAGCTGGTTCGGCCTGTGACCGGGCTGCGGCCGGGGCTCTGCTCAGTGCTGCACGGCCCGCACGCTCAGCCTACTCCTCACACCCTGAATAAAGCCCCGCCACGTGGACAACAGCCTGGAAGGTTCTGTGTCCTTCTGTGCTGCGCAGGCCGCTGGCGGGCACCCTCTCAGGAGTTTGCGGGCTGGGGACCTCAGCTAGCCCCCCAGGGAGGAGGTGAGAGCAGGGAGGCCTCGTCCCTACCCACCTGGGGTGCCCCGCCCGTTCTAGCTGGGAAAAGGACAGTCACATGGAAAGCAAGGAGAAAAACTTTCTGAGATCCTGCATTTCAAAAGCTGGAGCTCAGAGGGGCCTTAGCTGGGCCTTGGGGTGGGGGGATGGAGGACGGGTGACCCTTGGGCTGGAAAGGCATGGGGCCCCTTCTGCTCAGCCGGGACAGTGGCCCTTGTTGGGAACACTGAGGAAGGAAACTTCAGGCTGGTGTTTGGCTTGGGTCCAATTCATGGAAAAGATCCCTGCGGTGGTCTTGAGTGGGGTGGGGGCTTCGGGGGGCCCGGGGACCGAGGTGTTTTTAGGGAGGGAAACCTGGGTAGCAGGAGCCTGCAGCTGAGGGTGCTGGCACCAAGGGTGTAGGTTTCTGAAGCCCGGAGGCGCCGAGGAGAAGGTGCCAAGGTGGCTTCCTCTTGAAATGAGTGTTCCCTTGGGACAGAGGGGGAACTTGGGGACCACGCAGTGAGTGGGGTGCAGGCCTCTCCTGACAGCAGCGGCCACCGTCCTGTGGGGTTCCCGGTGGCCGTCCTGCCTGCTGCCCTGCTGCCGAGGCCGGGCCTGGGTGGCATTTGCAGCTCCCTGCAGGCTGGCCAGGAGCCTCTGCCAGCAGCCCGGCCAGCCCTGCCTGCGGGAACAAGTAGGGGTGCACAGCACCTTTTCTGGGGGACCCGGGGGGTTGCAGAATCTGTGGGAGGGCATCTGGGCTTTGTTTCCAGAATGGAGGTGGGAGGTCCACAGAGCCCCCTGGGCTGCGTGCAGGAGGGCAGTGGGGAGGGGCACTGGTCCACCCCTGGTTGTCTTAGCCTTTCACTGCCTTTTTGCACCTCCCCCCGAAGAAGCAGCAGCCCAGAGGGAGCACCCCCGCCTTCCTCCCGCCACCCCAACTTTGTCATGGGCCACAGCTCCAATCTGGAGAGTCGAAGCTTCCAAGCTGGGAGTGGCCTGAGTTCCCGGGCCCCAAGCTCTGCACCACAGCCTGACCCCAGGGGCGCGGGACTCGTGGCGCCGCAGCGGCCAGCACACTTGTGCACACCCCAGTATCACAGACCACATTGTGCGCATGGTTGTGTTTTATTTAGGCCTTCACACTGAGCCTGGCACTGCAGGGCTTTTCCCCAGCCAGCCTCGCGCCAGCCCCTAGCCCCGTGGGTGCGGCGGCAGAGCGTGCTAAGGGCTAAACTTCATTGTGTTTGGGGTGCCGCTCATGTGGCCCCGGTGTGCAGGGCAGGGCAGGGGCCTGGTTGGGGCGCAGGTGTGGACGGGCAGTACCTGGGCAGAGAGGAACTGTGGCTGGGGGCCCACAGCACACACAGCAGAGCTGCGACCTGAGTGGGTAACCGGGTGTGGGTAGAGCCAGGCATGTGCCCTGGGACTGACGAGGGGCTCGAGGGCCAGTGGGGCATAGCAGGTGGGAGGGGGCCTCGCCGGGGTCCCCACGGAGTAGCTGTCCCATGGCCATTTGCACAGGCCGCCAGGGACCTCCGAGTGGCAGGTGTGAGTTGTGTGAGCGCAAGGCTGTGGGTGTGGGTCTGGGTGTCCACGGTGTGTGCTCTGGTGTGTGTGCATGTAAGTTTGGGCCCCTCCGCGGGCTGGGTTCATGCGGCTTGGAGCAGGACCCAGCTGCCTCGGGAGGATGGGGCCGGCTCCTGGAAGAGGGTGCTGTAGGCAGGAGGTCTCTCAACAGTGGCGTCACCCCGTGTGTGGGAGGGTGCAGGCCCAGGAGTGCACCGTCCTGCGCCGATTCAAGTCTCCAGGGAGCCAGGAAGTTACGCCGAGGGAGCAGCCGTCGGCTTTCCTTGGAGAAATCTTTCCTGCAGCCCAAGGTCCAGGGCGCCTGATGCCGGTCGGGGGGCCCGGCCGTGAGAACAGCCCACCTGGTGGGGGCCCAGCAGCCCCAGCCAAGGCCGGCGGACAGCCCCAGGCCCTGAGCTCCGTGCCTGGCCCCAGCACAGCCCTGGCTTTTTCAGCCCGCCCTGCTCTGCTACCCCCACAGCCCCCACTCCTTGCAGCCCTTCGGCTCCCTCCTTCCAGGGTAGGGGATGGGGCATTGAGCACCCAGTGCACCCCCACAGGGCAGTCCCATCCTGGCAGCTCCCTCCGCTCGGCTTCTGGAAGGGACTGAGGCATACGGGTGGGGGGTACCTGGCCTCCAACGAAGTGCCGGAGGAGGGGACGGGTGTTGAGGGCGCCCCTCGCTCCAGTGGAAGCCAAAGACGAGCCCTTGTGGTCCAGGGGCCCCAAGCATGTGGGCTCTTCCTGCCACCCTCCCCCACTCCCCCAAAGCAAGGTTTCCAGCCTGCTGGCCAAGCCCCGGCTCTGATGCCACAGCAAACCCCTCCTGGGATGCCCGCCCCCATGGGCCTACCATGAGGGCAGGTGGGTGCTTCCCTGCAAGCTGGAGAAGTGCTTTGGTGTTCCAAGGCTGGGGCCCACTGTGACCCCCACAGCTATGTATGCCCCTTGCTCTTGCACCCTCGTCTGCTGGGGCCTCACACTCAACAGAGACACACCAGAAGGTGACAACTGAACACGTGGTGGGGGTAGTTGGACCGCGGGGAGTGGGGAGGGCAAAGGGGCGACAAGGGTAGAGGATGTTGGGACGAGGAGGGCACTGTGGCCTGCAGGTGGGGAGCCCCCTTCCCAGGCACAGACACACTCAGGACTGAGACAGGCGGTGGGAGGCCCCTTCTCCCCCCCAGGATGAGCCCCATGAACCTGCTTCTCTGTGACTGAGCTTTACCTTGCAAAGCTGGAAGATGGCCATTCGGACATCTGGTTGCCCACCTCAGCCCCCCGTGCCGGAGCGTCCACTGGGGGTTCTCTTCTGTCCATGGGTCCCAGGGAGGGACTCCCAAGGGTCCCTCCTGGTCTGAGCATCAGGCTTGTGCCACCCCCACCCTGGTGCCCGGGCACAACTGGCCACGTCGCCCAGTGTCCCATTGTGCTGGCTAGGGCCACCTTTGCCTGGACGTCCTTGCTTGTGGCATGGTGTTATGCAAGGCCTTGGCCACGGAGCAGGGGCAGGGGCAGCTCAGAACCAGCTCCCTGGGCATGTGTGGGGCCAGAAGTGGGCCCCATGCCATTCTTGGGCCTGGTTTCTCTGCCACTCTGCAGGTGTCTGCTTTGTGGAAGGCAGGGGTACCCCAGCAGAGGCCGCGCGGCACCCTAGGAGCCTGTGCGCAGAGGGGCGGGGGGCTGCAGGGACTCGGGTCCCACTGCCTTTGTGTCAACTGGTAGAGCTGTGCCAGCCTCTCCTGTCCACCTCTAGCTGCCTTTCTCTGGGCGGCCTTGCGCCTGCGTCGCATTCCTACTGGTGCCAGGAGCCCTTGGCCTGGCTGCCTGCCCCTTCCCAGCCTCACCCGGGCCCTGTGTCCGCAGCTGGCTGGCACCCCACACTACGGCCTGGAGCCCGGACTCGCAGTTGAGTCAGGGGCTTCCCAGTCCTCAGGTGGCTGTGGCCCGTCGCCGGGGTCCTCTTGCCCTCCCCTGCTGGTCCCCCTGGAGGGTAGCTGGGGCGTGCCACAGTCTTGGGGTCCCCCCACCCGTTGGCTCCAAGTGTGACTAGCTGGAGGAAGGAATGAAGTGAACCACCCCCGGGGCCGGAAGCACCAGCTTCCAGCCCCAACACACGGCCGCACCGTCCCTCCCCGCGGCTGCTGCCTGCTCCTGGGCCCTTGAGTGGCCCTGGGCCCCGTGAGGAGCTGGGCGTCCAGGCCCCGCAGAGCTCTCCCCACCTGACACGTCTCGGTAGCGGCTCCCCGTGCCTCTCTGCGGTGACCTGCTGGCCAGGACACCCTTCCTTTCCTCCTTTATCAGGTTTCTTGAGATGAAACTTGCATGCCACGCGGTTCACTCCAGTTTGTGTGGCTGTCCCACCTCGTCCCCCAGCCCTGGTGGCCGCCCTCCCAGGGCTCAGGTGAGTGGCCTGTTCTGGACATTTCACATCAATGGACTCGAACAACGTGTGTTCCTGGTGTGTGGCTTCTTCCACTCAGCATCGTCTTCTGGAGGTTCATCCATGTAGTAGTGTGGGTGCAAGTGAATGTCGTGAGTGTGCGTGAATTATGTGAGTGCGTGGGTGTGTGCAGGTGTGTGTTGTGCTAGTGCATCTGTGCAAGCATGAGTGCAGAGTGTGCAGGTGTGCACAAGTGTGAGTGCAGTGTGAGTACATGGTGTGTGTGCATGCAAGTGTGAGTGCATGCAAGTGTGAGTGCAAGTGTGTGCATGCACACGTGTGAGTACAAGTTGCATGAGTGTGTGCAGCTATGAATGCGAGTGTGAGTGAGTGTGTGGCCTTTCCTTCTTGGGCTCAAGCGACGTCCCAGTGTATGGACGGAGCGCGGTCTGCCCCCCGTCGTGGACGGGCACTGGGCCTGCACACCCTTGCCCAGCGCAGAGAGAGTGCGGGGCTCCTGGGTGTGTCTGGGTGGGCCCTGCTTCCGTTTCTCTCGGGCACACGCAGCCCCCTTGCAACATGGATGCTGAGCCTGGTGAGCCGTTGCTGTGAAAGGGCATTTCTAGTCCCTAAAAGCCCCCCGAAGTGGTCAAGAGGCTGGAGCGTGGGCTGGGGCACCGAGGAGGGGCTGTGGTCGGAGGGTAGTTCGGCGGCAGGGCCTGCAGAGGGCCCTGGAACCTTCCCCTCATCCGGGGTGCCCCACGTGTGGGACCCCTGCTCCTGCCTGCGCCTTCCTCCCGATTTGTCCTCTCCTTCCCTAAATTCTGCACCTCACTGGCCCTAACCTCCCCACGCCCAAGGTCCTGTTGAATCTGGCCAGCTCTGGGACTGTTTGTGCCAGTCCCCGAGGGCGGCAGCCGGGGTCTCAGGGTCAAGTGACGCCAGCAGCATTTAGGGGCACCAGGAATGTCCCCCATGGTTTGCCCCAGCTCAGCCCACCAGCAGCCACTCCGCCAGACCCTCGCCCTCGGTCACCCCATGGGGACCTGGGAGTGTCTGGCTGAGGAGGCAGCCATGGGGGCACCTGAGCTCCCCACGGGGGCGCAGGCGAGTGGCCACTCTGCCCCACGTCTCCCCTCATCTTCCCGCGCCCCAGCCGGGCCTGGGGCTCATGTGCAGGCGGGTCTCCTCCCGGGCAGCTGTGCGCGCTCCTCAGTCGCTCCCACATCTGGCTTTGATTGGCCCCGGTCCCTGTGGATGCTGGGGCCCCGCTTCCTCCCACACACGCCAGCTCGGCGGGGCGGGGCGCAGCCCGTTCCCCGCTACTCTATTGCAGAGTTGGGGTCTGGGGGGGTGCGGCCCAGGGCTGCGAACCCCCTCTCTGGCCACCCCAGGAAGAGGCACTCCATCGTTCCCGCCAGAAACTCCTTCATCCCCGTTCACTCAGAGACCCCAGGTGGGGCGGCTCCCCAATGCCCCAGCTCCTCCGTGCAGAACCCGGGGAGTCGTGGGGCTTGGGGTGCCCCTGCCGGCCTGTCCAGAGTGGCTCCGGCTGGATGGACAGACCCAGGCTCCTGCGTGTGTGGGAAGCGTGACGTGGGGGGGCAGGGGCTCCCCCACTGCTGTGGGTCAGGCTCACGGCGCCCTGAGGACCCCCGAGAAGGCCCTCGAGGCCCAACTGCAGCATCCATGGGCCCCCGATGGCACGCCATTGCACCCCTCACCCCGGCCGCCCGAAGCCCGGGGGCAGTGTCCACGCGCAGACCCCACGTGCCGCCCCCTCTTGGCCTGGTGCTGGGGGCCACGCGTTCCCACGTGGAGAGGGCTCCTTGGTCCCAGGGGTGTTACAGCTGGTGGGAAGCAGGGGGGCCTTGCCCGAGCCATCAGCACTCAGGACCCCAAATCAGGCTGCTCACAGGCCGACCCTTCCTGCCCCCCATGGGGAGCCGCCGTCCGCCCAGAGACCCCTACCCCTGCTCACACCCAGTGAGCGAGTCACAGACATCGAGGGGCCTGGCAAATGTCAAGTGACGCCAGCAGCTCTTGGGGGCCCCGTTGTGTGTGTGTGGGGGGCATGCTAGTGGGCACACCCACGGACCCCGAGATGTGAGCCAGGCGTGGGAGAGATGTGGCCTGGGGGCTGGGGGCCACGCCCCATCCTGGGCAGCCGGGGGATACCCCGGGCAAGGGGCTGCTGATGGGGGCCCCAAGGCCTCCACGACCCCCACCCCGCGTTTGCTGGGCGCCCGGGACCCCGGCGCCATGGGCAGGCCTGCGAGGAGCCCCCACCGAGGCCCCTCCGCCTTCCCAGCAGCCCCCGCGCCGGCCCAGGGCAGGGGCCGCGTCCCCTTAAACAGAACAAGGTGTGCGGCCTCCGAGCCGCTCTCTACCAAGTGTTTGGGATTCCAACAGCGCTGGCAGCTGGGTGTCCCCGGCCCCGTGCTCCCGGGACTTTACTGGCGGCCGGGCCTTAAATTACTCCTGCAAACGCCGCGTCAGCCCAGGCTGTGCGATACCTGATTTGTAGCCCTCATAAAACCCCACGCCTGCTGCCAGCGAGGGGGCACGAGCCCCGCTCTGCAGAGGCCTCGTCTCCTGCGGGGGCGTGTGTGTGCATGTGCGTATGCCTGGGTGTGCGTGTGCACACGCGGGAAGAGTGACCCCAGAGACCTGGGCTCAGGCTGCCTCCCCCTCCATCACTCCACCTCCCTCCCCCTCTCTCCTCCTGTCACCCCACTTCCCTCCGTCCCCCCATCTATCACCCCACCTCCCTCTCTCCCTCCTCCTCCCCCTTTCTCCCCCTTCTTTTTCTCTCCCCCCGACCCCTTCCTTCCCCCTCCCCCTTCCCTCTCTCTTCTCTCTCTCCACCTTCCTGCTTCCCTATGCTCGGAGACACAGGCAGCCCCCGGGCCCCTCTTTCCCTGCCCTTTGCAGCGTGCACCCCCAGATGCGTCCCGTCCCCTTTGCCCTGTGTGCTGACAGAGGCCCTGCCTGTCAGTCAGGTCCTGCTGCTTATGGAGTTGAAGCGGTGGGGGAGCCCAGGCCCCTGGAGAGAGGCTCTTTCCTGGGTGGGGGTCGATGTGGGGGTGAGACGGCGCAACTGCCGCAGCTCCTCGGGGGAGAGGCGCCCATGGGCAGAGGAACCTCACACCTCGGGCCTCCGAGCCACAGGGGTGGAGGGGCAGCGAGGGCTGCGGGGGGCTGTAGGCCAGTGCGGTCAGGGTGGTGGCCCGTGGGGCCGGAAACGTCAGCCTCAGTTTTGGCTCTGCCATCCCAGCAAGCTTCTCGGCAGGGGGTGGCCATCAGGGCCCCAGGTCCAAGGACCCCTCGCACACGCGCGGCCCCCTCACACATGGGTGCTCCCTTGCACATGCATGGCCTTCTCAGCAGGCTCTGCTGCCCACAGGCCGCCCGGGCTCGGACCTCGAGGCACCTGCCGCGTGCTCCCACCACACTTTGCCGGGCAGCTTGAGGCCCGGCCCCTGGCCCTCGCAGGTGGTGCTGCAGTTTCTGAGCAGAACAGACGGCTGCTGCTGGCCAGCAGGACCTCGCAGTCGGGGTCCCAGTGGAGGGTTCAAGGCTGGGGGCCAGGAAATGGTGTCCCCCTCCCACCCTTGCCCTCAGTGTGCGTAAAGCAGCCAGCTCTGGGCGGCTCCCCGGGAAGCCGCGGGGGGTTCCACGGCAGGCCCGGGGGTGCTTCCAGAAGGGGCAGGGGCCGCTGGCCTGAGCCCCGGGGCTGCAGGCTGCACGAGCCCTGCCCGCTGGACCCCGCCGCCCGGGACTCCCAGCACTTCCTACCAGGCCTGGGCCTGCCGTCCCCCGCGCCCCACGTATGCCGTGTCCTGGCCCCGTGCCCCGACTGCAGGCTGAACGCCCCTTCCAGAGCCACAGGTGTCAGAGACCCTGGCCAGCAGCTCCCAGGGCAGCTCTTAGTTGAAGCGTCATGTCGGGGAGGGCTTGTAGGTCTGTTGGGGTGCAGGAGGGGCCCGGAGTGGCCGCACACCTTGCCGAGCACACTTTAGCCCTGCCTGCCGCCGGCCAGGAGAGCAGCTCTCGGCCCCCACTGGCCAGGACGACACATGACCCTCATCCCTGCCCAGGAAGCCGCATCGCCTCCAGCTCAGACCCCTTCCCAAAGGGCGGCTCAGCTCCGAAAACTCCAGAAGCTGGCGCCGCCCCCACCTCTGCTGCCCGGGCTGCTGTCCCCACGCCCGATGTGTCACGTGGCACCGTGCTGCTGGGGACGGTCGGGGTGTCCTTGCGGGTGATCCTACCCCTGCCCTGGGGAACTGGCAAGGCCTCCCTGCGTCTCGGGGCCTGGGTCAGGGGCAGGATGCTTTGTGTGGCCGCAGGGTCTGGTTTTCTTTGCACTTAAGCAAACAAGCCCCACTGTCGGGTTCCTTTCTGCCTCGTGTGCCCTGGAGCATGCAGGCCGGGCTGCTGGCGCGTGTGTGGCCACATCCTTGGGCCCCAGGCCTGCCTTTCCAGTGGCTCCGCCGAGCAGCCCTGGGGGCAGGGGGCCTGTGGGCCACCCCGGATGGACCTCGGGAACCCTTATCCCCAGAGCCCCACGACCGGGGCCCTCCGCGGTCTCCCCTTTGTCCCTAGGGAGGGGCAGTGTGCGCTC
This sequence comes from Tamandua tetradactyla, assembly GCF_023851605.1. Taxonomy (NCBI): domain Eukaryota; kingdom Metazoa; phylum Chordata; class Mammalia; order Pilosa; family Myrmecophagidae; genus Tamandua; species Tamandua tetradactyla. The sequence continues at coordinate 1,982,148 of NC_135335.1, forward strand.
TGTAATGCACCCCTAGAAATAACCACTGCACACGCACCCTGGGGACAGGGCCAGCTGCCCGCCGGGCCGACCCCGTCACACCTCCCAGAATACCGCCCCACTGCGAGCGCCGCCCCAGCTAAGCGCGCCATGACCCCTCGCTGGCCCCTAACGGGAAGCTGTGCGTTCCAGAGCCTTCTTTGGGCTTGGGGACGGCATGCCCAGTTGTTGGGGGGTAAGCGGAGCTGCAGCTGCCATGGCGCGTGACGGAGGGCTGCTCGGAACTCCCTTCACCCGAAAATATCCTTGTACCCATCCGGATGCCGGCAGTCCGCAGCCAGCCCGGCTCCTGCCGGAATGGAAGGAGCAGCTGCCACCATCCGTCAGGGCGAGCCGGCAAGGGCGGCTGCGTCTCAACCCCCTTCACCCCCCGAAGCAGGGATTTCAGGGGGGCTGCTTTCCAGGGGTCCCGAGGAACGGGCCCTGCCTGTCGCCAACCCGCTCGGAAGACGGCGTGGGGCTGAACCCAGCTCTCTCCCTGCCCGGGGCTCCCCTCTACCAGCTCAGCTGTTTAGGGGGTCCCCACGCTGAGGACCCCAGGGCAGAGGGCTGGAAAGGGGGTGCGGCCGGAGGACAGTGGGGTCCAGGAGAGGAAGCACCCCCAGTTCCGGGCACCCAGGGGGCAGCTCACAATGGCAAACAGAGCCGTGGTTCTGGGGCCCCCTCGCCTGCCCCTGGGTCCCCAAGGTGAGAGGCAGCAGGGCTGTGGGGCGGGGCGCCCGGGCTCCGGGTGCATTCCTGGCGGCCGGGCCGAGACTCCGGGCGCTATATCTGTCGGGAACAGTACGCACCCAGCAGATTTAGTTGCCCCGAGGTAGGGCTGTGCGCGCGCGGACTCTCATCGCCACGGTAACGCTGGGAGGGGCAGGAAAACACAGGACAACAGAGTGGCCCCCGCCTTGAGGTCGGCTCCTCATCCCTGCACGGGCTGGGGCCAAGCTTGGGAGAAGCAGCCGGCCGCTGGCCCCGCTCCAGCCGGCCTGGACGTGGGGCCCCCCCCACCCCCTTCCCACGCAGCCGGCCCCCCACGCCCCTTGGCCCAAGCTGGGACACCAGAGGGACCGTGCACGGGGACTGAGGGGCTGGGGCAAGGGCTGCAGGATTCTCCAGCCTGGGCTTCCCGCACCCCCAAGTTCTGGAGGCTCATGTAGACGTCACCCCAAAGGCCCCAGCCCCCTTCAGAGCCCCCCAATCACCTTCATTTGAAAAGGGGGAGACGGGAGGCCCAGAGGCCCTGTACCCCACCTCCTAGAATATCTGGGCCTGGGCTGGAAGGCGGGCTGCGAGGGTCTCCAGGCCCCGGCGTGGCCCCCGCCTCTGGCCGCCGGGTGGGGGCAGTAGCGTTGCGCAGCTGGGCACATGGGCGGCACTTTACGCAGCCGGGGCTCCGCGGGGCAGGTCTGGCCTTGGGGGCAGCCCCGGCCGCGGGTGTGGCAGGCCAGCCAAGCCCCAGGACAGCAGCTGGCCCTTTTTCCACCAGGGCTGTGGGCAGGCGGGGACCACGGGTAGTGGGGGGCCCAGGGGCAAGGACCCCAGGCAGCATTCTCAGGGTGCAGAGCTTTTCCCAACGTCGTGCGCTAGAGGCCCTGTTCATGTGGGGCGACATGGTGCAGTCTAGAGAAGTCATTTGTGCATCACCGGGGGTAAACCGAGGCAGAAGCTGACTGCGGGGTCCCTGAGCGTACTCAGTGCAGAGCCCTGCAGCCAGCAGGCGGGGATGGCCCCCTGAAGGACACAGGCCTGGGGGCAGGGCTGCATGCGCGCTGATGTCCTCGAGCCCCCACCAGGGCCGAAAGGTCACCACAGTCCTAGCCAGGCCGTCCCTGCCCGGCTCAGCTGTCAGCAACCCGAGCCCCGGGCCCTGGCCCCGCAGTCGGGAGGCTAAATTAGGGTCCAAGAGGAGCGGGGGGGGGGGGGGGGGGGCAGGCGCTGGGAAACCCGAGCCCCCGCCGCCCATCGTTACCGCGGGGGTGGGGGGGTGCCAATTCCCACGCGGCCCGTTCGCCATCGCCCCCTCCCCAGCCCAGGCACGGGCGGGCGTCCCGGCCCCGCAGCCCTCCCCGCCTCCGGCGTCTGCTTTCTGTGTGGGAGCCTGAGCCCCTCCTCGCAGGGCTGCCTTATCTCTGGAAAAGAGATTACCCGGCCCCTGACATTAAATTCTCATGCTGAGGTTTCCAGCATGTCGTCGGAAAAGTATGTTTTTCACCCAACACCTGGAGGGGAGGGACAAAAGGGGATGGTAAGTCTGTTCCCATAAAACTTTGAACTCGCTTGTCCCGGGGGGGCACCGCCCCCTCCCCACACTTCTGCCAGCGTCTCCCCCAGCCCGAGTCACAGCCGCTGCCACACTGCCCATGCTGGGCTTTGTCCTTGGCCGGCTGCAGCGCCCCCCGCCCCCATCAGCTTGCACAGCACGCAGCCAGCTGCGCTCCCCCCCCCCCAGGAAAGGCGAGCAGGGGCCGTAGCGGGGGGCTGCCTGCGGGGCGCGGTAATGGCAGGGCTGGGTAATTGGAGGGGCCGCTTGGGAAGCCAGGCCTCAGGCTCTGCTCTCGGGCCATTTTGATTTGGGGATTTCCAAACATAGGGAAGAATCCAAGGCCTTCAGGGGCCTGGTAGGGTCACCCCGCTGACCCGGCCTCACTCATTATGTCCCAGCCACGTTGCTGTGACGCCTGATGGAATCCAGAAGGCCCTGAGGGGCTGGGGGGGCCCCGGCTCCGCTCCCTCACTCCCCCCTCGCCACCCCAGGCCCACCGCCCTCCCCCCAGGCCAGCCCACCCTCCGCCGAGCCCTGCTGACTCCGTCCCAAATGTCCACCAGGCCCGGTCTTCGTCCACCAAGACCCCCAGGCATCCCAGCCCCCTCCCGTCTCCCCCAAACGTTGCAGCCCCCTCCACCCCTTGGCTCCCCCCCCCCGCCCCGTGTCTCTGGTGAGGTGCAGAGCTTGGCCTCCTGCCTGAGCCCTGCACCCAGCTTGGTGGCACTGGCCCCCGCCTAGGCCCCCGCCAGCTTGTCCCGGCCTCGGCCACCCTGTTGCACACGCTGGGGCCCTGGGCCCGTCCCTCCAGCGGCCGTTGCACGTTCGCTGGGGGCTGCTGGGCTCATGTCCGAGACCCCCATCCCAATGCTGAGCCCCTCAGCCCACCTTACACCCCAGGTCCCCAGCCGGCATCGGCACAGCCCACGGGCACGAGTGGACACAGGGCGGGTAAGCAGTGGGGTGCCCACTCTTGGCCCCAAACTTCCAGAGCAGGCTGGCCGGCCCGACTGGCCCAGGACCCTCCTGGCTCTGCCCTCGTCCTGGGACCCCCTGGAGACTCCCCATGCCCAGGCCTGGCTGCTCCCACCTGGAGCTCCATGTTTCGCCCTCATCTCACTGCCACTCGCTGCCCTGCCCACCCTGGCCTGGGACCCCAGGAGGGATAGCCCAGGCCAGCGAGGGCAGCCACGGGGCCCTGGTAGAGGACATGCCCGCAGGGTTTCTCTCCGCGCCAGTTCATCCTCCTCTGGCCGGCAGGCCCTGGAGGGCTTCGGGGACTGTCACAGGTCTTCAGGTCCTGAGTCTTGGGCCGACAGTGCCCCGGACTGGGTGCCACAGGGCCATCCAGAGGGTCCCTCGTTGTCCAGGGACTAGCTGGGACCGGGGTGAGGGTTCTCCAGGGAAAATGGGGGGCAGGGGAGAGGGGCGGGTGGGAGCGAGAGCCTAGGCCCCTTCCCCGTGCCGTGCTTGGCCTGGGGGGCTGGCAGTGTGGGAGGCTCCGAGGCACCCAGTTCCTTCCTGTCCCTCCGAGCTTGGCATGGCCTGTGGCTGCCGGGCAGCACTTTCTGCAAACTCTGCAGGCCCAGGAGGGTCAGCTGAGGCCAGCTAACCGTGCCGCGTGCCAGGGGCAGCCATTGTGCCTCGCACACGGGCTGCCATCCGCGCCATCCGCTCCCTCCCCTTGGGGCTGCTTCATCCCTCTAGCCACCCTCCCTTGCTCCCAACCCGGAACCAAATGGGGCAGCGCATGCTCTGTGCCACGTGGCTATCCTGCCCGGGCTGGTGGGTGGGCTCGGGCCCAGAGTGCGGGCGACGGGGGACCCTTCTGTGCACGTAAGCCCTGCGCGCCTGTCCCACCTCGAGGTGACCTGAGAACCTGCTCCCCTTCCTTCCGGCTGACCACGGGCCCCCAAGCTTGGGCTGCTGGACTACGGGGAGCCTGGGCCCACCAAAGGCCTCACCCCGTTGCCCCGCGCAGCCCCTAGGTGCCCCGCCACCCGTCACCCGCCAGCGCCATGGCCCCATACACCCCGTTTAGATTCAGGCCAACTCAGGGTAGAGGCCTCTTCCTGCCCAGCACCATGCCGGCCCTTTCCTGCAGCCCCTCCCGGACCCAGTCCCCACAACCGCGAGGATGCCGCCCCTCTCGGCTCCCCAGCTCTGCTCCCCCACCGCCCGCCCCACTCCCCAGTTCTGCTCCCCCAACTGCCTGCCCCACTCCCCAAGCCTGTTCCCCCAGCTCCCCAGCGCTGTGTCCCCACTCCCTGACCTAGCTCCCCAGTGCCCCGTGCTCCCCCACACCCTGGCCCAGCTCCCCCCACTGCCCGCCCCGCTCCCCAGTGCCCCGTGCTCCCCCACCCCCTCTCCCTGCCCCAGCCTGGCCCCTGGTTCACGCCCATCCTGCCACCCCCCTCCTGGGCCCTGTAGGTGCTGCCCCAGCCGCTTCTCCAGGCCGCAGTCCCCAGCGCCTAGTGTTCTCAGGAGCCTGGAAAGAAACAGGATGAGGAAGGAAATGTAGAGAAAGTTTCTGGGGCAAAGGGGGTACATCTGGGGGGACCAGGTGAACATCTAGAGAAAGAGTGGGCATGGGGGGTGTGAAGACAATGAGGCAGGCAGAGGCCATGGCACGGGGAGTGGGAGGGAGGGTCCAGAAAGCCAGCATGCGGGTGAGGGGCTGCGGAGGCAGTGATGTAGAGAAGGACAGCTCCTGGGGGAGGGGATCTGGAGAAGCAGAGAGCCGGGACCCGCGGTGCCCAGGGGTGGCTGAGCCTGAGCAGGAACCGGGGCTGGTGGCCTTTTGCGGGTATCCAAGGGCCGTGGGCAAACTCAGTGCCTGGGGGTCCCGGCGGGCAGCGTTCCTCAGATTGGTAGGAGAAAGAAGCTTCAGGAGACCAGGATTTGGCAAGTAGGCATGGAAGATGGGGTTAGGGTGATGGGCAGGGGAGTCTTTCCTGGGGGGCTGGGGGCATGTGGGGGGCACAGGGAGCGGTAGGGGCTTCTGGTGTGATGATGGGGCAGAGATGGCCAGTAGCACCCCTCACCCAGCCGAGGGCAGAGGTCTGGGCTAACCTCAGGGCACCTGGTCCCCATGAGTGCTCAGGGGCTGACAGGAAGCCACTGGGCCTTGTGGCCTTGAGGAATTGAATTAGGAGAGATGTGGAAAAAGCTTCTATAAACGCAGAGCCACCATGCATCGCTGCCATCCAGCAGGGCTGTCCAGCTGACAGCCTGGCCCCATGCTCCCTCTGGGCTGGTCCTGTGCTTCCCTCTAGGCTGGCTCCGTGCTCCCTCTGGACTGGCTCCATGCTCCCTTTGGGCTGGCCCCGTGCTCTCTTCTGGGCTGTCTCCGTGCTCCCCTGTGGGCTGTCTTAGTGCTCCCTCTGGGCTGGACCCGTGCTCCCTTCTGGCTGGCCCTATGCTCCCTCTGGACTAGCCCTGTGCTCCCTCCGGGCTGGCCCTGTGCTCCCCTCTGGCTGGCCCCGTACTCCCTCTGGGCTGGCTCCATGCTCCCTCCGGGCTGGCTCTGTGCTCCCCTCCAGGCTGGCCCCATGCTCCCTCTGGATTGGCCCTGTGCTCCCTCCAGGCTGGACCCATGCTCCTTCCGGACTGGCCCTGTGCTCCCCTCTGGCTGGCCCTCTACTCCCTCTGGGCTGGCCCTGTGCTCCCCTCTGGGCTGGCCCTGTGCTCCCTCTAGGTTGCCCCCGTGCTCCCATCTGGGCTGGCCCTGTGCTCCCTCCGGACTGGCCATGTGCTCCCCTCCAGGCTGGCCCTGTGTTCCCTCTGGGCTGGACCCATGCTCCTTCTGGGCTGGACCTGTGCTCCCCTCTGGCTGGCCCTGTTCTCCCTCCGGACTGTCCCCGTGCTCCCCTCTGGCTGGCCTCATGCTCCCTCTGGGCTGGCCCTGTGCTCCCTCTGGGCTGCTTTCTCCCCAGGTGGGCATGGGCCGCTTCTTTTGGCTTTTCCAAAGCAAAGCATGGTTGCTGAGCTCAGGAACCAACAGAGTGGGGGGCCGGAGGCAGGGGGTCCACTTAGCACCTGGACGGATACCCACCCACTCAGCCTGACGGTCAGCGATCAGCCTTCCACGGCCGCCGCAGCCAGGCGCCCGACTGGTGATTAATTGGGTCCTTCACATGCACAGGCCAATTAGCTGCTCAGGTGAGAGTGCCCAGCCTGCAGGGATTCGGGAGAAGACATGGGAGCCTCTTTCCTGACCCCCAGTTCACCTGTGGGTGCGAGTCTTGGGCAGGGGTTTCCTTCTACTGACGCTGTCACCCCCAGCCCAGGAGTGTGCCCCAGATGGCAGGAAGCAGGCAGAGATGGGCTGGAGTCCTCCCTGCGGTGGGGACTCCAGGCACAGAGCCTGCCACGGGCCCTCACCTGGCCCTCCCGTGCCCGGGCCAGAGCCCAGGTGGCCCTTGGAGGTGCCTGCCTGAGGGCTGCCCTGACCCCAGAGCGCAGCACTGACCTGAGCTGGGTGGAAGATGGCGGCCGGGACGCAACGGTGGCCATGCCGGGCTGGGACCAGGGTTCAGGGGGAGCCTCCGCTGCTAGTACCCCGCTGCCCATCACGGTCCGTGCTGACTGTCCTGCTGAGACTCGGGGACCCAGAATGGCCGCTCCCCCACCCGCAGGCTGGGAAAAGGCCCAGGGTGCAGGGTGCACGTCAGGGTGGCCGGGGATTGGTCATGGCCTAAATGGCCCCGGGCGGGTGCCCACGTGCCCTTGGGTGGCCTCCCCTGGACCTGCTGCCCAGGCCGGGGGGGGGCCTAAGCCAAGGGATTAGAGGAAGGGTGGAATCTGCCGTCCCCTTGGCTGGGCTGGGCCGGCTTCCCTCGGTGCCACTTTACCCGGTGGGCCGGACATGCTGCTGGTGGCACCCAGCACCCGGATGGGCACCCACCCGTTCGGCCCGGCGGTCAGCAGTCAGCCTCCCACGGCCACCCCGCCCGGCCCCGTGGCCGTCTTACCGTCCTCGTGTTCACCAAGGAGGGCCATGGGGGCTCCGCCCTGGCCCCCAGAGAAGCTCAGGGCACACATGGGACCCTCAGGGCAGACGCCACAGAGTGGACAGCGAGCCCTTGAGAATGGCCAGTTTAGGACAGGACCCCAGGGCTGGGACCAGCCACCCCAGCAGCTTTGAGTGTGGTCCCCTCTGCCGCCCCTGCCTGGGGGGGGGGCTGCACCCACCCATTGCACTTGCCTGTCCAGCACTCCCGGGTCCACGCTCAGGCCAGGGCCAGCCGTGCCTCCCAAGACCTAGGCTGCTGCTGGGATGTGCTTTGAGGGGCACGCAGGGGGTTGCCGGGAGGCAGTCCCCAGCCCCAACCACAGAAGAGAAGGCGTGCAGCTGGGGTCGCTGGACTGGGAAATCTTGGGGACATGTCAGCCCAAATGGCTGGTTTGGGGTCCCTTCGGACCCTCGGGGGAGGCACCTCCTGGAGCCTGTGCGGGGCGGGGGCCGCTAGCTCAGTCCTTCCGAGGATGGGACTGGTGGCGAAGGTGCCCCCCACCCCACACCTGCCAGCCACAGGCTGTGATGGACCCATAGAGAACACAGGGGATTGACCCCCAGGTGACAGGGAAGGACGAGGCCAAATGCCCCTGCCGAGCCCCCGGCCCCTCTTGGCCTGACCCCAGTCCGTCCAAGCTGGTCTCCTGCCCGGGTTCAGCCTGGGGGCCTGGGGAAGGCTGAGGGGGGTGCCGGGGGGGCAGGTCTTTCTGACCCTCTGCCCTCCCCTGTGCACAGGCTGGACCACTGAAACCTAACGAGGTCCAGGTGGCCCCGGTCCCGCCGGCCGCAGGTGAGACCCTCTGCTGTCCGCCCCGCACCCCTGCAGCTGGCAGATGGGTGGCAGGGCCAGGGCCTGGCGGGTCGTGGCGGGCAGGTGTGGACTGAGGCCCAGGCCCAGCCGCTCGCCTGGCTTCACTGGTTGGAGAGGGGCCAACCCGTGCCTCAGTTTCCCCTCCGCAGAAGAGAGCTATGGCCCAATCCTGTGTACTGGGAGCCTCAGAAGGCTCCGGGTGCCCCAGACAGGCGTGAGGTCACAGAGCGTCCAGGGCCTCCCGGGTCTCTCGCGGCTTGCCTGCCCGGCCCTGGCAGCCCCGAGCTGTGCCCACAGCCAACGCCCCGGCCCCCACTGCCCTCGGGCCTCTTGCCCTCCTGTGCCCCGCTCTCCATGCACACTGACTCCGGCCTCCTAGGATAGGGCGGCGGCCGCAGGGCCAGTGGGTAGTGGCTGGGGATGTGGGTGGGGCCCCCAGGAGATGGGCAAGGGAAGCAAGAGGAAGAGGTTCAGAGATGGGCAATTTTTTTTTTGCCAGGCAGAGGGTTCCGGGAGCAAAGGGGGTGCTCACGCTCCAGGTAGCTGGCTCGGGGTGAAGGCCTGGGCCAGTGGAGTCTGCTCAGGTGGACGCCTTTGGGACCGTGGAGGTGGGGTCCCGTGACACAGAGGAAGGGGTTCCAGCCTTTATTGTGGAAGGGGGTGAGGGAAGGAGAAAATCAGCACAGAGGGAGGCCTGGGGTAAGGCAGGACGGAGCACGAGCTGAGGGGCTGGGGGCGCGGGGGAAGGGGTGCTGGGCAGGGACCAGTGTGGGGGACAAGGCTGAAGGAGGGGCAGCAGGGGGCAAAGGCAGCAGACTCCAGGGCGTGTCCCCTCGGAGAGTTACTCTGGGCACAGTTCAGCCACAGCCCATGGGGGTGCCCAGTAAATGACCAATAGAGACCCAGGAGGCTGGGAACAGCTGGAGGCCAAGGTGCCTCGGGGAGGGCCAGGTGCAGGTGGTGTCCCCACTCTCGCTCTTTGCTGGCCCTTGGGGTGCTCTCTCGGCCAGACTCCTGGGTCCATTGTTGGGGTGCAGGCAGTGGGGTTTGGACCTGGGCAGCCCTGTGCCCACCTGGCCAGGGTTGCCTCTCTCCGACCCCAGGTGAGCCAGCCGGCTGTACAGCCTTCTGGGTGGGGGCCAGCCTGCCCTTTCGGGGGGCATCCTGGGTGCAGTCTGGGGCACCCGGCTGCATCTGGCTGGCGGCCCCGCTGGGGCTGGTCTCATGACGCAGGCCCGGGCAGCCTCTGGCACGGGCAGGTGGGTGCTCGTAGCAGAGCCTCCGGCCAGCAGGGCCTGTGCTCCTAACAGGGGACACATCCGCTCGGGGTGCTGACAGGGCGCACGCCGGCTCCTGCCCAGGCCCCCCAAGCCACTGGCAGGCCAGATGTGCAGGAGAGACCTCGGCTGCAGGTGGGGACATGGGCAGCATTCCTGCAGCGCTTTCCCATGACGCCCCACAATCCGGGCTCTCCTCCTGGCACCCTGGCCCCTCCCAGCTGTTCCCCCACCCGCCCCACCGTGGCCCGGCACAGAGCGTGTGCTGGGACGCAGCCCTTTCCCATGGCAGGGAGGGATTTGAGGAGGAAACAGCCGTAGCCTGGGAATTTGGAAAATGCATCCAAGTGCTTGGATTCCTGGGAAGAGAGGAGCAGGGGATTAGGAGAAGTGGAGGGTGGCACCGGGGGGCCTGACTGACGGGGCAGCCGGGGCCCGGGGTGACAAGGGGGCTTTGTCCACGAGGGCGCGGCAGCTGTCCTCGCCCGTCAGCCCAGCCTCTAATCAAGGACCTTCAACCCTGGGCTGGGGGAAGCGATTCCAGCCCCGGAGCCACCCGCAGTGTACGAGGTGGCCTTCTCCTCTGCAAATCGGGGGTCAGGAGGATGCAGCACGCAGGGAGGGGGGCATCCTGTGGAAGTCGCAGCTGCCCCTGGGTCCCTCCTCTCTGGCCCGGCTGGGACTCTCCCAAGGCCAGGAGCTCAGGGCTGGGAGCCGGTGTGGGCGGGCGGCAGCCCCCCTGCGAGGAGGGGAAGGGGCTGCCGTGCCTGCTGGGTCTCACCCCTGAGAACCCTGCAGAGCAGCAGCTGTCCCCGTAGCTCGGAGCCGGCTGACAGGCCTGCCCAGCACCCCCCAAGCCCCCCACCCAGCTAAGTGCCCTGTGATTTATTATGGTGGGTGTTCACAGCAAGGGGAAGGAGCCCAGATAAGCCCAGCAGCTGCTCGGAGGGGCTGGAGGTCTCCCACCCCCACCCTCGTGCCACCCCTCCCTCCCTCCCACCGCTGCCCACTGGGCTGAGCTCCTGCAGGCTCGGTGGACATTCCCCTCCGGCCCCAGTTCTCCCCACTTCAGGACCCCTCTCCTGGGCTCTCAGGGCCTTCCCAAGGGGGCAGCGATGCCCTCGCCGTGGGCCGAGCTTTAGGTAAATCGAGTCATGGCTCCTTGGTAGCCTTGCCCAGGCGTGGGCTGGCAGGGACGGTGGGATTCCAGCTGCACTGCGCCCCTGCCCACAACCAGGCACAAATCAATTTCCAGGGCCCCAGGAGCAGAAAATCATGCTGACCGCGGCAGGAAAGGCTCTAATCCTGGGGGAGGGAGGGGCGGGCGGAGGCCCCGGGCTCCAGGAGGCAGGACGGGGCCGCAGCTGGACCGGTGTAGGGACCACCGGGCACTACCTAGGGTCCCAAAGGGACAGATTGCCAGCTGGATCTAGAAGGGGGCGAGCAGAAGGGGCCGCGGGGGGCTCCGACGGAGGCAGCCGCTCCTGACCCGGCTCCTGGCATTTACGAGGCACAGGGTCCAGGGCAGGATGAGACCCCCTGGCCCTTGGCCTCTGGGCACCCTGCCCTGCTGGTGGCCCCCTGACTTGCCTCCTCTCTCTGCCCCCTTGCTCTGCTCCATCCAGTTGTCCCACTCTCTGGAACCTTCTTAGCCTGGGAAATGCAGGGACCTTCTCGCATCCCCTGCATTTTTCAGCTCGTGGCCCCCACGGGGCTGGGCTAGGGCAGGCAGGCCGTAGGGTGGGCTCTGCTTAGCTGTTTCCTTTCCTCCTGTGGCTGCCCACTCCCCGGGTGTGTCTCCGCGGGCACTGGGTCCCCAAAGCCCCCTGGCTCGCTGTCCATCTGCCCCCCGGGACCCCACCCCACCCCCGGGGCCAGTCCCCTTCTCGCTGGACACCTGGTGGCCAGCCTCCGAGACCCCGAGTTTGAACCCTCGTGGGCCGTCCGCGTGCCCTGGTCCAGCCAGCATGGCCTGGGGGTGCAGACCTGGCGCTGATGGGGGGCTGGGAATGGGCCCACCAAGGCCCCGCGTTCTGGGAGGAGGGACCTGCTGTGAGGGACTTCTTTGGGCCCATCCTGGGCGAGGTGGCCGTGGTGGGGTGCCCAGCCCACCCTCGCGGCTCCCACCTCCCCTTCCACTCATCCTCCCAGGGCTGAGTAGCTGGGGAAATGCAAGCTGCATGCCCTGGCTCGTTCACACTTGAGTTCAGCACGACAGGCCCTGCCGGGCCTCTGGTGTCCCGGGGACGGGGCTGAGCACGGCCAGAGGTGGGGGTCCCGGGAGTCCCCAGAAAGGCTGCGGGTGAGACTTCTCCTGCCTCCTGTGGTTGCTGCAGCCCGCCCCACACAGCCCCGAGAGTGGGCAAACAAGGGCCTCTTCCAGGAAGGGCCAGGCCACCCCAGGGCAGGGGAGGGGGCCCAGGCGGCTGGTGAAAGCCGGGGACAAGATGTGGCAATCAGGCAGGAGCAGGGGGCTGTCACCCCACCTGGAGGCAGGTCAGGGGTCAAGGGCCATGGCATGTGGCGGGCTTAGGGCTCGGGAGACCACTGGGGCAGGGACTGTGGAGCCAGAGACAGGCCACGGTGAGGGGGGACATAGCCCCTGGGGTGGTGTCCACGTGTGCCCTCTAGGGACAGCGCAGTGAGCACGGGGGCCCTCCTGGAGGCAGGGGCACCTCGCAGTCCCGGACTCAGGGGTGCAGGAGTGCGGGCCGCAGCCAGTCCTGGGGAGGGGCCAGGCCCGAGAAATCATCCCACGCGTGCACGCGGCCATCCAGGGCTGGGGCGGTGGAGGGCAGCCACCATGTTGCGGGGTCTCAACAAGGACAGGGCAGGGTCCCCTTGCCCCCATCACGGCCCATGACCCCACCCCTACCCTCAATCGGGGGCTGTGCAGTATCTGGGGAGGGGGGCGGCTGTTGGCCGCTCCACATTCCAGACTCAGGGTCAAGCATTTGGGGGAGGCTGTTTTTCTTTAAAAATGTCATTTAAAAATAAACACGGCCCTGGCGTGGCTGATTACCCCAGGAGAGGATGGGCGGGGGGTGCTTCCGGCCACAGTGGCGCCCCCCCCGCCTCCCCAAGCAGGGCCCCCCACGCCCGCCCAGGTCTTCCATGGGCACAGGGTTCCGAATGCCGGGCAGACCCCCTGCCCCATGCGGCCCATGGCCACCCTGAGCCCCAAGGTGGCCCCTCCTAGCCCGTGCCGCCCCCTCTCTGCCCCACTTCCGCCTACCGCCCGCCCTGCAGCTAAGGGGGTACGGGACAGGGTTTGCTTGGGGGCCCAGCGCTCCATGGGCCCCTGTAGTCTGGCCATGTGGCACCTGCTCCTCGTGGGAGGAGACACCCCCATCCTTCCCAGGGCCACCCGAGGCCAGCGGTGTGAGCCGTCGGCCCCTCTGGCTCCCTGAGCCCCCAGCCCCACGGGCTTCCTGAGATGGCCCTGCCTGGAGGATTGGGGAGTCCAGACCCCAGACAGCCTGCGTCCACCAGAGTCTGAAATCCAAGTTGGAATCACCCCAGCCCTCCCTTCCCCAGGCCCTGGCAGCCCCAGTGGAAGTAGGAGGAAGCCCTTGGGGTGCACCAGTACTCTGGGGTCACTGCCCTCCCAGGGGCATCTCCTCCCCAGGGGCCCAGCTGCCCTCTGAGTCATAGATGGTCCCAAGGGGCTCAGGGGGTCACGGTGGGCAGCCCCTGTCTCCATCGAGGTGAGAAACGGAGGCAGGGGAGGGCATCTCTCTGAGAAGACCCTCCACAGGCCCCAGGACGCAGGACTCGGCACCCCGGGCTCCATGGGATCTCTGTCCTGGGCTGGGCAGGCTGGAGGGCGCTGCAACCCCGAGCCTGAGGCTGGACTGGAACTGCGCCCGCGCTGGTTCTGCCGAGGCCGGCATGTGCATGGTGAGGGAGGAGCCGGGGCTGCACCGGACAGCACCCCGCCCTGCCGGCATGCCATGGGAAATTTGGGGGTGTCCCCAAGACTGGCCAGGATCCCTCTCCTCTCTTCTGTCTTCTGAAGAGTTGGACAGACGGGTGCGAGGGAGCGGGCGGCCGCGCTGGCAAAAGTGGGGATGCCCTCCTAGATTCCACGTGACGGCCTTGCAGGGTCAGGGGTCCCTCGTGGAGTCGAGGGCGCCCTTGTGGGGCCGGGGTTCCCTCTTGGGGTCGGGGGGGCCTCATGGGGTCACAGGGCTGTCATAGGGTGAGGGGGGCCCCTGGCCCAGGGCTGGTGCATGGGGGCGCCTGCTCGGTGAGGGGAGAGGCTTCCTGGGCATCCCCCACCCCCCAGGACCTCTGCTGGCCCCCCCACAGTGTAGGGATCGGCACATGGCAGGGAGGCAGTGCAGGCGAGAGAGGGAGACCCTAGCCTTCCCCCGCCCAGGCGCCACTGCCCCCCACCTCCAGCAGGCGCCTTTCCCGTGCTCCGTGCCCCTGACCCTGACCCCCAGCCCGCCCCGCGGTGCTCGTTTGAGCTCTTGTTTGCAGACAGTGTCCCGGGACTTCGCCCTGGGGTGGGGTGGGCGGCTGTGCAAGCCCACACGCCTCTCTCCTGCCCACTCGGCCCAGCTGGGGAAGGGGCATCGAGGGGGCAGCCCTTTGAGAACGGCCTGGCTACTGGCTCTGGCCGAGAAGACTTTCACCTTCCAGAAGTTTCCTCCTGTTGCCCTCTGGCTGTATGGCTGACCGTAGCCTGTCCCCCCACAGCCGTCCCTCAAACGCTGGGCCAGGCTGCCCCCGATACGCCCCTGCCGGGGACGGTGGGCTGGTTTGCCCTGGCGTCCTCGTCCACTGTGGGCGCCTTCCCCCCAGCACAAATGCACACTAGGACTTAGGGCCTGCGCCCCTTGACCTCTGTGCCTCATTTTCCCCCTCTGTAGAACCGGGTTGTGGAGTGGGCCCACCTGGGAATGGGGGATGTAAAGCACACACGCAGCCGTTGTTCCTGGGGACGGAGCTTGTCACTGAGCCATGTTGCTGGGCTCCGGCCAATACGGGGGACCAGGAGTCAGAGTGTACCCCCTTCCTGCAGCCAGAGCACCCCGAGTGCAAGGCCTGTCTCCACCTGCCCTGCTCTCCCACGAAGTCCCCAGGAGCCCCCTGCTGCCCACAGCACCCCATTTTGGGCACTCCTGCCCTCTCCCAGGGTGACTCGGCCTCAAGGTTGTGGGAGCGCCCAGTGTGGGTCGGGAAGTGTCGGCTGCCCACGGGGACTGCTCCTCCTGGGACGGTTGTTGAGCCCGAGTGTTAAAGTGCTTTAAAGAGAAGGCAAAGGGGACGTGGGAGTTGGGAGCAGGGCCGAGGGGTCCAGAGGGGCCACGGACAGATGGCAAGGCCAGGCCGGATGCGTCTGCACTGGGCCGCCCCGGGGAGCCAACCCCCCCTGGGCAGGTGACCCGGCTGGGCTCGGTGGGACGCCCCGACCCTTCCAAGGAAAGAACTCCCAGGCGCTGCTGCCATTTTGACAGCGGTGGGCCAAGGCTGGTGGGCTGCCTTCCCCTGTGGTGGGGGCCCGGCTGCCCCAAGCCGTGAGTCTTTGGGAGTGCAGAGCCTGTTTCAAAGGGGAGAGGAATTGCCCCCTGGGTACTCTGGGAGCCTCCCACCACTGTGGCCGTGGCGAACTTGGCTGGGGACAGATGTGTGGAGAGGGACGCCAGGCTCCGGCCAGGAAGACCATGGCAAGGGGACTGCAGCCCACGGGGGGCCCAGGCTGCGCGTCCCAGGGTGTCGGTGCCCTGATGGGAGGGAAGGTGCCAGAGGCTTCTCCGTGTGCACCTGATGCCACAGAGGGGCTGCCCAGGGTCACAAAGGGCTAGCCAAGCGGCCCGCGGTGGCGTGGCCAAGATGCGCCCCAGGGGTCTTCCCCCAGCCCCTCCCCATAGACAGCTGCCCATGGCATGTCCTTAAGAGCGACCATTGAACCTGGGGGCCCCTGCAGCCCTGACTCCCTCTGCAGGGCCCGCCCAAGTTCTGGGCACATGGCAGCCAGCCCTGGCCAGGTTGTTGGAAGGCGGGGTTCCCTCAGCTCGGGATCAGAGAAAGGGGTACGGATCCCGGGGGCATGCCAAGCCCTATGCGGCCCCCACGCCACTCTAGAGGGGCTGCCCGACCAGGGGTGGCTGGTTGTGCAAAGGTGACAGGTTGGCCGGCTCCTGTCCACGTGCTAGCCTTGGCCCCCGGCTGCCCCCCGGCCCTATGGCCTCCTGTCCAGCCCCAGGAAGCAGTCTCCTTATCTGGCTGCTCCTCGTGAACTGCAAACAGCCGCATGCCCCTCAGAAGCCCCTCTTGGCACACATGCCCTCTGCCCCCTCGTCTGGGCTGAGGCCATTCACCCGTGCTGGGGGCAGTGGGGGGACCTCAGGCTGGGGAGGGCACGAGGGGAGGAGCAGCTGGAGCAGGGGTCTGGCCAGGGGGCACCCCGAAGTGGCTTGTGACTAGGGAGAGGAAGGACAGCTGCACAGGGAGGGGTTGGGCCCGGGACCAGGCCTGGGGGTCAGTGCTGGAAAGGGCTGTGGGGGGATGCAACAAAAAGTGGGGTGCAGCTAAGGAGAGACAGATCTGGGAGGCGATGGCTGGAAGGGACCCTCTTGGATGCTCCCAAGGGCCCCCCCATCACCCTGCTCCTTCCCCCCTCTCCCCCTGAATCCCCTCATTGGTGTGACGCCCTGGCTTGACTTCATTTTCTCTCCTCCTTCCTTCCACTCCTCCATTTCATTTCCCCCACTCCCCTCCTCCTGTGTTTGTCTCCTCTCTCTCCCCACTGTCCCCCACGTGTGGCGCAGCCACTCCAGGGCCCTGGACGCTGCCGGGGGAGACAGGCTGGTGAGCGCGGCTCTCACATCAGACCTGGGGCCTCTCGGCCACCCCACCTGCCCCACTCCACCTCCCCCCTGCTCCCAGTGGGCACCCGGGCTGGGCACCCCAAGGCGTTTAAGTTGCCCTCGGGGACCTGTGGTGGGCTGCAGGCTAACCCCTGCCGGCTCGGCTGCTGCCCCCATTTGCGTCGGAGAGGGCCGGGCAGCTCTGGGCAGGGCCCCAGGAAGACAGACTCGGGGTGCTGGCGCTGGGGCTGGGCATGCGAGGAGAAGGAGCAAAGCCCCTGGGGGGCTCAGGGCCCTGAGGGGGAGATTCTACCTCTCCCCGAGGCCAGGCCCCTGGCCGGGGCTCTTCTGGGCCCCCGA
Organism: Tamandua tetradactyla; assembly: GCF_023851605.1. Taxonomy (NCBI): domain Eukaryota; kingdom Metazoa; phylum Chordata; class Mammalia; order Pilosa; family Myrmecophagidae; genus Tamandua; species Tamandua tetradactyla. The sequence goes on from NC_135335.1 coordinate 1,998,727, forward strand.
GGCGTGGCAGAGATGGGGTCCATAGGTGGAGCCACTGGGCAGGAAAGCAAGGGCTCAGGGTCGGGGAGTCAGGTACCGGCCGCCCCGCTGCCACACCGAGGCCTGCAGGAGCAGCGTGCTCCGAGCTTCGGCCCCCGGCCTTCACACCCCCTTGACCAGTAGCCGCAGGCCCAGGCTGGCAGCCAGGCAGGGGCAGCCGCTCCCCGGTCCCGGGGCCTGTCGGGGATCCCCGGGGCGCTCGGGCTGGGAGGGTGGGGGCTGCAGCCCCCACGTGCTCTGGTGCCGGGAACCCGGGGCGCCCCTAGCCGCCTCCCCAGACAGTGGGGCAGTGTGCAGGCACGAGGCCTGGCGGGGGGGCCCCCCGTGTGGTCCGCTCCATAAACTGCGGCTGTTGACTCAGGGCTGAGGTCGCCGCGGCCTGTGTGCTTTGCTGCATTCCGGGGCGCGGCCCGCACGCCACCCTCAAGGCCACCTGAACAAACCGCCCTGTGGCTGGGGGGGTTGGGGGGCCGGGAGAGCCGCAGGCCGGGGCCTGCCCTCCGCCCAGACATGGGACCCCAGTGCCCCTCAAATCCCTCGGCCCCTCCTGCCCTGTGGAGACCACAGGCCCCAAGGCTGCAGCCTGGGTGGGCCTCCTTCCCTGCAGGGTCCCCAGGAGCCTGCCCCCCAGGCGTGCACCCCCTCTTGTGAACGCGTCGCCCCTCTTGAATGCATACCTTTCCTATCACCCCAGAAGCATGTACCCCCTCTTATGAGTATGTCTCCCAGCTGGAAGCTCATCCCCCCAAAACTGTCCACGCTCTGTCCCTGCTCACCAGCCCCCCAGGTGTCTGCCCAGTCTTGCCCTTCCCAGCTCTGTCCAATCAGCAGGTGACCAGCACAACCCACCATGGCCACCTGCACCCCAAAGCCTCTGTGTACCCCAAAGCCTCCCAGGGCCTGGAGCCATCTTCCATCATTTCTCCAGAGAGCTGGGGCCCTTGCATTCCTTTCCTGCCACCCAGGCCCTCTTCACCCGTCCCTGCCCTCAGGCCCGCACCTTCCCCCGTCCCCCCACATGCTGTGTCCACCTGTCACCCCTCCAGCCCTCTCGGGGCCTCTCTACCTGCCCAGTTACCGGTGGACCCCTTGACCCACCCCTGCGCCTGCCCAGCCCTGCGCCCCCCACAGCCGTCCTGCAGACGTGCCTGCTGAGGCCTGACACGGGCAGGGAGTGCCCAGCCCCGGCCCTGGCCCCTCACGGCTCCCCGCGGGCACGGCCGCTGCGTGCGTACACCCAGGTGTTTGGTGCTGGAGCGGCCGCAGAGCAGAGGTGCACAGCGCTGCTTTATTAGGTGCTGGTGTTGACAGGGGGCACAGGGGCACTGCCAGGAAGCGGCTGCGGGGCGGGTGGCAGCCAGATGCAGTCCCCTTCCCAGCAGCGGGGCCTGCGGCCCTTCCTGGAAGCCCCCGCCAGGCCCTGCACCGGGAGGGGGCCACAGAACGGGCAGGCGGGGCGTGGAGAGGGCGGACATGATGGCCCGGGCCTAGGGAGCTGGGAGCCCTAGAGGGACCGAAGTCGACCAGGCCTCCTTCCAGAACCTTCCAACCCGCTTTAGGTAGCCACGAGTTTTCTGCTTGGGCCCTGTCAGGTCTGTCCTTGGTGGACACCTGGAGAGGAGAGCCCGGCCGGGCCACGCATGGAGGCCGGGAGAGGGTGGGGAGGGCCGAGCAGCAGGCCGCAAGTCCTGCTGACCTCGAGGGACAGAGGGAACGCCCCTCCTCTTTCCCCACGGCCCCCACCCGGATTTTTTTTTCTTCTTTGTCTTATTTTGCACTTCCCAGGGTGTATCGTGGTCAGACCCAAAACACTACTTTGGAGCTGTTTAAGGAATTTCCTTTCCTTTGTGCTGTTGGATCATTTCTGTCCCTTTCAGAGGTGAAGCGAGGGTCCTGGCCCCCGCCGCCCAAAGCCCCCTTTGCAAACGTGCTCCCCAGCACCCCAGTCTCTCCTGGACAAACTACACGCTTGGCTCAGACGCCTCCCAGGGCCGTGGGCACCTCGGGAACACACAGACGCACCCCCAGTGCCCGGGGGTACACGGCAGCCTGGCCAGGCACAGCCCCCGAGTCCCTCAGAGCCCCTCCTGGGCACTGGTGGGCCAGAGGCCTGGGCATGGGGCACTGGCAGGCTGCACCCTGCGTAGACGTGCTCGGAGACACGCAGGTACGAATGGAGCACCCCAAAGCTCCACGCACCCGTGACGTGCCAGCGCACGTGGGCCCAAACAGCAGACACACTCGCTCACACGGGCCTAGGCCATGGACATGCCCACACACGCATGCCCAGGCCATGGACACACTCATGGGCTAGGCTGCAGGACACAGTCACACACGTGGGACCTGATCCATGAGCACGATCACATGCGTGGGCCCAGGCTGGGGACACACTTGCACATGCAGGCCCAGGTCCATGGGCACACTTATGCACGAGGGCTCAGGCCATGAACACACTCACACGCGAAGGCCCAGGCTGCGCACATGCTTGCAGATGAGGACCCAGGATGTGGGCCCGCTCGCATGCGCGCCCCAGTCCACAGACACGCTTGCACATGTGGCCACAGGCTGTGGACACCCTCACACGTGTGGGTTCAGGCCATGGGCACATTCACACGCATGGGCCCAGCCGTGGGTGTGCACCCACACTCCTGAGGGCCTTTTTTTCCCTCTCCAGTGAGTTTGCAGGAGGCTCCCTGGCACCATCCCGAGCCCTTCATGGGCAACCCCCAGGCACTGCCTGGGTACCCCCGGGCACTTCATGGGCACTGTCCCAGGCACTGGGCAGCTTCCACTCGAGGATGCTCTCTGTACCCTCCCATACGGTCCCCACCCTCACCCCTGGCACTGAGTTTGGGAGTGAGACTCGGGCCTCCTGTGCTCCCTGACTGGATGCCCTGTGGTAGTTTGTACGTGCGGTGGGGTGGCGGGAGGTGTGCTGGGCGCCTGCCCGCTGAGCCCCCTTAGCCCGTCTTCTTGAAGGCAGGAGCCTGGTTGGGCCAAGGCAACCCCCTCCCACCTGGCGGGTCCCATGCCCCCCACCCAGCCCTGACCTGGGCACCTGCCAGCAGCCCATCCCCACCGCGTGCCAAGCCTGGAGCCCCCACATTCCATATGTCCCAGGCGCCCTAGGTGGGACACAAGCCCCGAGAGAACCTGTGCGGAGGGCTCGCCATCCTGACCTCTGGCAAACACCTGGCCACTCAGCTCCCCCAAGGGATGGTGCACGTGGCAGGGTCACCAAGAACAGTCCCAGTCCCTAGGCCGCGGTCCCGGCCCTGACGTCTGCTTGAAATGGAGAGAAGCCTCCTGTGTTCTAGAGAAGCTTCCAGACAGCTGCCCCCTCCCCCTGGGTCTGTCGTTCCCGAGGCTGCCCTCGGCACCCCTGAGCCCACCTGGGGGTGCCATGCCTGCCGGATGCCCCCCACCCCCGGAGAAGCCGGGATTTTCTCTCCCCAGCCCCCAGCCCTGCAAGTCTCCAGCAGGGGCAGGTGTTTATAATAAAGACGTTTGTGGACAGAACTCTTGCCCTTTTGGAGGGGCCATCTGCCTCAGAGCCCACAGGAAATGGCCGGCAGGTAGCCGACCGGGCAGGCCCTCGCAGTTGCTGTGGGGATGGCGTGGGGCGCTGGGGGGGCCGGGAGGGCTGTTTAAAGGGCTTCCAGTAAAGACCCCTGGCCATGGGCCCAGGGCTGAGCAGGATGTCCCAGTTTTTGCACCCAAAGTCCCACATCCTGGGCAAACCCCAGGGCCTGGTGCCACGGCCAGCTTCATCGTCAAGTGAGGAGGGGGCAGGAGAGTGTCCCGCTGGGGAGACCCCCAGTCGAAGTTGACAGTGAGACCTGGTTGAGAGGTGGCCTGTGGGGGCAGTGGCCCTGCGAGCTCCCAGGGACGAGCAGGGTGAGGCCCGTGAAGACAGGGGAGCGGAGAGTGGGCCCTGGCCATGCCGGGCCGGAGGCTGGCCTGACATCTTTCCTATGGTGCCTTCATCATTGCGGATGGGGCAGGGTGGGGAGGCAGCAGAAGGGGCCAAGGGAACCCTGCTATTTGCAAAGCGCTGCCCCTGGGCACAGGGGTCCTGAGCTGGAAGCTAGAATGAGGGCCCAGCTCAGGAGCACTAAGACCATAAACCCATATTAGGGGCTGCACCCCAGAACCAGACTCGAGGTCACCCCAGCCCCCTCGACATGACCCCCGGGGCTACAGTGGCATGCCCCCTGCGCCCCCTCCCCTTCATTGGTCCTTGTTCCAGGGGCGCCTCCACCTGCCCAGAGGACCTTGTCTGTGCACCCCCATTCCCGGGCCCCTGCTCTTTGCTATCCCCTCCTCAGCTGCTCTCAGGCACTCTGTTCCCATCACTTGTCTGTCTGTCCATCACCCCTCCCCCACTGGGGTGGGCTGGGCAGGGGGGGTTGCTGCAGGGCTGGACCCCAGACCCAAGGAGGGCGCTGCACCCTAGATGGCATGGCCCCCGCTGAGCCCCAGGCCGCTGGGGTGCCCGAACACAGGGGTAGGGGCCGTGCCTCCAGCCCACTCCCCGTAGGACGAGTCTGTAAAGTAACTGCCTGTTTTGAGTCCCCCGGGCCCAGGGCTTCTTGGTCTGGGGCCAGCATGGGCGGGGGCTTAGGAGGCCTGGGGGTGCCATGCCGGAGAGTCAGGGGAGCGGGGCCTAGCCCAGAGGGATGTCGGGGGACTTCTCCCTCATTGTCAAGGACATCCTTTGCCATCCCCAGCCCAGCCTCTCCCTGCAACGACCCCTGGTCCCAGGTCCTTCCGGCCGCAGGAGGTGCTCTCACCGCCCCCCACCCTGCACCCCTTCTCCTGAGACTCCCCTGGCCCCTCCCACCCCATGACCCACCCCCATCTTGCGTGTCTCGCCCCCTCCCTCAGCCCCCATGCCATCAGCCGTTGTGCAGCCCCCCTCCCCGGACGAATTAAAGGCGCTGAGACCAGATGCTGTGATTGAGTTTATTGATGAGTCCGGACCTCTGTTGAGGCCCGGCGAGGAGGGGCACAGAGCGAGAAGGTGGAATGTTTCGGGTTTGGCTCCTGGTGGTATGGAGCTTCCAGACCAAGTGAGGGTCGGGCGGGGCCCCAGGCACACAGGCCGCCCCTGCGCCCCGAGGTGGAGCGGGGCAGGGGGGGCGGCGCGGCCAGAGGGCCACACACTCAGCCTCACACACTCGCACAGAGAGACTCGAGGCCGCTTCCAGAACTCCAACCAGTGCAAACGACTTAGTGCAAATTGAATTCAGGGATTGGGGGTATGGGGATGCAGAGTCGCGGATGCCTCGAATCTCCTGTGCACAGAAAGAGAGGAAAAGAGAGAAAGAAAGGAGGAAAGAAAAAAGAGGAGAGCGGGAGGCGTGGCCGGCCACCCCGGCTGGAGGAGGGCTGGCCCCGGGGTGGCCGGTGCCTGGTGTGCTCTCCTGGACAGGGCAGGGGGTGGCCATGAAGATGGCGTCGTCACAGGGGTGGCGCTGGGGGTGCTGCTCGCGGCGATGGTGCTGCCGTCGGGCTGTTGGGTTGTGTTCCTTCGTCTTAACCTGCAAATCAGGGGCGTGTGAGTGAGGGGCCAGGGGCTGGGGGCAGGTGGGGGTGCAGCCAGACCCCACCTTTGGAGCCGGCTCCTGAGAAAAGGGTGGTTCCTGAATGCAGCATCTTCTCGTTCAGAGCTAGGCGGACTTAAAGAAGTCCCAGAGTCCAAGGCCCAGGCATGAGCTGGGTAGCACCATTTCTGGAGGGGAAGAGGCACAGTAAGAGCCCGCCAGCCCCTCGGCCCTGCCCCCCGCCCCCACAGGCGCCCCCACCTCACCATCTTGCAGAGTTGAAGGGGTCCAAAGAGCACCAGTGACATGCCGACTCCTTTGGTCAAGTTAAGGAACGTGTTGCAGCAGCCCCTGCGACACCAGTCGAGGATGTTCTAGAGACGAGAAGATGGGGGGAGCAGGGAGGGCAAATGAAACGGCAGAGGGGCCCCCGTTTCACTCCCCCCTACACCTGGGAATGGGGCACATACTTGCCAGGAAGGATGGGCGGCCGCCACCTGTCCCCACCGTCCCACCGGACCATGTCCTGTCCTTCTCAGCGCGTCGCCGACCGGCCGCCCAGGCCTTCCGTGGCTGGCTGGTGTGTCCACCCCGCTGGAGACCTGGCTGCAGGGAGAATGGAGAAGGGCGCTGGTGGGGCGGGCGGGGCCAGGGACAGTGAGGGCCTGGGGGGGTCAGCGGCCGCATACTCACCCTCGTCTCCAGCCCGAGCGCAGGAGACACCGATCCCTGCTCCGTCATCGCCCGCAAAGGCCCGCCTTGGCCCCGGGCTCCGGAGGCCAGTGCCCCCTCCACGCCCGCCGGTCCCTCCCGGCCCTGCCCTGCCCCGACCTCCCCGCTCTCGGAGCTCACTCACGCCGCCCCGCCCTGCTCGCTTGGTCTGGTCTCGCTTGTGCCCTTGACTCCCCTGGGTGCTGTGCTGTCTGCCGTGACAGTCCCAGGGGCTGGGCGGTGAGAGCATACAGTGTCGCCAAGCCCACTGTCGGCCCTCCCCGCGCCAACCCCTGGGCCGCAGTGCCGCGTGGGGCGGCGCCCGCTGGCCGGGCCCGCTGCAGCCTCCTCGCTGCGAATATCACTCGGGGACCCTGGCGCCCACGGCCACCCGCTGCCCCCTGCACTGCGCCCTCTTTCCCGCTCTCCTGACGTGGAGGCCCCAGCCTGGCCCTTGATTGGCCTGGACGGAGCCACCCCTGTGCCTGCTTCCTGAAATGAACACGGTGGGTGATGCGTGGCGGCTGGGGACCAGCCCTCTGTCCCTGTCCCGTCCCTGTCCGGCCTGGCCGGCCTGCTCCCACACCAGTTGGAGTCCCCCTTTGCTCCTCTGCCGCCGTCTCCAGGGCCACCTGTCACCGCCCCGGAGGCAGCGGCCCCGTCCCGGCCTTGCTGGCAGCCCCTCCTGTCTCCGCTCGACCCTCTGCAATGCCCGTGCCGCCTGGGGAGGCCCAGGGCCCCCCAGCCTTCGCTGTCTCGGCTCCCCCCGAGAAGGTGTCCTCGTGCCCGCTCTGCCGCCTCTGCACGACGCGGTGCCGGGAGGCCAGCCGCTCCCCCTCGCCGGCCCTCGGTCCGCTCATCCTCCCTCTGACAGGACCAGCGAAGCGAGGACCAAGGAGGGTCCCGGGAGCGCCTCGCCCGGCCCGGCTGGCGCCTCCATCCTGCCTCCCCGGCTGCCAGGCCCCCCGCCCGCCGGCCTGGCCGCACCCTCGTGCCACGTCCCCTGTGTCCGACCAGCCGCCACGTCCTGAAACCAAAATGAACCGGGATGAGGGTCTGGCTCCCCCCTCGTCGTTCTCCCACCCCAGCTCGGGCCCCTGCACCCCCGCTGCCCCCGGCCCAAGCTGGCCCCCTAGCCTCGACCCGCTCCTGCCAGACTGTGGATTTCCAAGGTGCTCCTTGGCCCTACTCTCACTTGCCCAGAACCCCAGTTCCCCATCTTCCCCTGGTTGCCCCCGGTACCCCTCGCTTCCCTGGTTACCCCTCGGCTCCCCCGCTTCCCCAGTTACCCCCGCCCATCCCGCCCACCCACACCCCCTCCCTCGCCCTTCTGCCCGGCCTTAGCCCGGGCTTTTTCTAACTGGGCTGGCCCCGCCCACAGGCCCTGCCCCTGCCCCGCCAGCCAATCAGCGCGGACCCATCCGGGGGGCCCCCCGCAGGCCCCGCCCCCGCAGGGACACGTCCAGCCCGCTCGTTCTCACTCAGAATTCTCTAGAGACTCACCTCCCACACCCAAGTTCTGGCATCCGTCAGACAGCCTGGCATTGTCCCTGAACGTCCCCCCTCTCACATCCAGAACTTCTGCCTACCGTGCGTCTGCGCCCTGCCCCCCTCATGGGCGCATTCGCCCGTGAACCTGGAACTGGCCCGGGGTGGGTGGGGTGGGGACGCGGCTCGGGGCACACGACCGCCACAGCCCCCGCGACTGACCCCACATGTCCCGCTGTGAGCCGGGGGCCTCTACCCGTGGCCTGAACACGGCGTCCTGGGGACAGATGCCCCTCACTGCCCAGCGCCCCTCACCACCACTTCCCCGTCGGTCTGGACGCCCAGATTTGGCGGCAGCGGCTGCGCTCCCAGCCCTGGGTGTGGCTGGTGGCGGGTCCCAGCCGCGGTGTCTCCGCAGGGCCCGGCACCATCGACAACCTGCGCGCCCCCAGCCAGCCGGCCGCACTCGCCCTCGGGGGCCTCTGTGCAGGCGCTTTGGCAGGGTTGCCGCCAGCTCCAGGCGTCGGGGCCGG